>NW_027506900.1:867500-1167500 GCF_052324685.1 Brachyhypopomus gauderio
GCAATGCTTTATAAGTTAATAAAAGAATTTCAAAGTCAATACGGAATTTAACTGGGAGCCAATGCAGGGCTGATAGGACTGGACTGATATGCTGAAATTTTCTAGTTCTGGTCAGAACCCTGGCTGCGGCATTTTGATCTATTTGAAGTTTATTTAGATTCCTATTTGAACATCCTGACAGTAGTGCATTGCAGTAGTCTAATCTAGAGCTAACAAAGGCGTGCACCAATTTTTCTGCATCATCCTGTGATAATGCATTTCTTAATTTAGCAATGTTACGGAGATGTAGAAAAGCTATCCTAGTAGTATTATCTATGTATTTATCAAATGATAGGTCAGAGTCGAGTATGACGCCTAGGTTTTTGGCTACTGTGCCAGGTGTAATGGGGTAGCCTGCGAGATTAAGCATTAGATTTGGAATTTTCTGTTTTGAGGCCTTAGGGCCCAGGAGAACTTCTGTTTTGTCCTCATTAAGTTGGAGGAAGTTTAGAGACATCCAGCATTTAATATCTTTTACACAGGCCTCAATTTTTCTTAAACTGAGTTTGTCATCAGGTTTGGCTGATATGTAGAGTTGAGTGTCATCTGCATAGCAGTGAAAATTGACACCATGTTTGTTTATAACTGTGCCCAATGGTAGCATATATATTGTAAATAATAGTGGTCCTAGAATGGAGCCTTGCGGGACCCCATATTTAACTTTTGTATGTTTGGATGGAATATTATTGAGCTCTACAAACTGATAGCGATTTGTTAAGTAAGAATGAAACCATGAAAGGGCTGTGCCAGAGACTCCAACCCAGCGTTCTAACCTTTCTAGCAAGATCCTATGATCAATTGTGTCGAAAGCTGCACTAAGATCAAGAAGCACTAACAGCGATACATAACCTTGATCTGAAGCAAGGAGGAGGTCATTTGTTACTTTAACTAATGCTGTTTCAGTACTGTGATGGGGCCTAAAACCAGATTGGAACTTTTCAAATATGTGATGCCTATGCAGATATAGGCATAATTGCTGGGCAACAGCTTTTTCTATGATCTTAGATATAAATGATGTGTTTGAAATGGGTCTATAATTAGATAGTACAGTAAGATCAAGATTTGGTTTCTTAATCAGAGGTTTAATAACTGCTAATTTACATGATTTTGGCATGTGACCTATTGTAATGGATGAGTTAACTATAGTTAGAAGAGGTTCAGTTACCGCTGGTAATACCTCTTTTAATAACTTTGATGGAACCGAGTCTAGTGTGCAGGTAGCACAATTTAAGGAAGAAATTATTTTCTCTAATTCTGATTGTGGGAGTGGATGAAAAGCATCAAGTTTTTCTCCCAGTATGCGATTTAAATCGATGTCAACCAAACCAGATGACATACCAGTTGTATTACTAATAAAAGGTTTTATATTTTGTCTAATATTCTCTATTTTATTATCAAAAAAATCTATAAATACATTACTAGTGAGGTTTACTGGTTTCCAGTAAACAGTTTGGAAATAGTTTTAAAAAGAAAATCTAGGATTGTTTTTATTTTTCTCTATCAGTGAGGCTAGGTATGCTGAGCGTGCTTTAGCAAGTGCCTGTTTGTGGTCAATGATGCTATCCTTCCAGGCACAGTAGAATACTTCCAACTTAGTAGATCGCCATTTACGCTCTAATTTACGTGCTATTTGTTTTAAGTTTCTAGTTTGGTCAGTGTACCACGGAGCGAGTTTTTTAGATCTAGTCTTTTTATATTTGAGTGGAGCTACTATGTCTAGAGCTGATCTGCAGGTATTCTCTATGCAGTTGGTTAGACTATCTAACTCTCCTGGATAGGATGGCGAGTGGGCTAGAGCAGTTAAATCAGGGAGGGCTTCAATAAACTGTGTTGCTGTTAATGAATTTATCGAGCGCTTTATACACTGCCGAGGAGACGGGCGGGTATTTATGTTAAGATGAATCTCAAATTTGACTAAATAGTGATCAGAGATAGCTACGGTTTGCGGGAGTATATTTATATTATCTACGTCAATACCCAACGTTAAGATTAAATCTAGGGTATGATTTTGATAGTGTGTGGGTCCTACAACGTTTTGTGTAATGCCAACAGAGTTCAATATAGAAGTAAAAGCCCATGTCAGTGGATCCTCCGCATTATCAAAATGTATGTTAAAGTCTCCTATCATTATTATTTTGTCACTACTAACTGCTAAATTTGCTGTAAAATCTGTGAAATCTTTTAAGAAATCTGAGTAAGGCCCTGGTGGTCTATATACATTTGTTAGGGAAAATGAACTTTTATTTTCAGATGGACTAATTACATTAATAGACAGCATCTCAAATGAATTAAAGATATCCAAGTATTTCTGATGAATTTCTAAACAATCACGATATATTATACATATTCCTCCTCCTCTGCCTGACAATCTAGGTTTATGTATATAACTATATCCCACAGGAGTGGCTTCGTTTAGAGATAAATAGTCACCAGATTGAATCCACGTTTCAGTTAGACATAGAATATCAATTTTCTGGTCAGTTATAAGTTCATTCATAAAAACTGCTTTAGAGTTGAGTGATCGAATATTAATTAATCCAATTTTCAGATTGGTCATATAGGTAATAATTGGATGTGAAGTTTGAATATTAGTTAAAAACTTAGGACGGACTATTTTCTTATGATTTAATTTAACCCGGGGCACAGACACAGTCTCAATCCTATGGGATCTTGGTGACGCCTCTAAGCAGCTCGCAGACAGACGGTTTAGCCCGTTAGTCTGCGGCCTGGTCGCGATTCTGGTTAGTCAGCAGCTCCTAGTACTACACTGCCTACTAACTAACAGACTACGGGCTATGCTGCAAGATAATAGGGCAGCGCCATCCCGGGTGGGGTGGACACCGTCCCTGCCTAAAAGACCAGGCTTGCCCTCGAACTCTTCCCAATTATTAATAAAGCCCACTTGATTTTCGGAGCACCACTTGGACATCCAGCGGTTTAGCGACGTGAGCCTGCTGTACTGCTCATCACCTCGCCGCATTGGGATGGGGCCAGAGCAGATTACGGCATCGGACATCGTCTGGGCTAGACTGAAGGGTCTAGACTGAACATGCCACACTCCGAACAAGGAAACAAACCAACACCAGCCATGAATAAATCAAAACACTTACCGTGTCTAGCCGATTTATACAAACTTACGCTAGCTGATTTTTAGAAGCAGAAAGTTGATCAGCGGCCGGAATATTCAACTGCCTGTCTTGATGGTGGAAGTACTATCTGTAAAAAATTATCTAGGAAGGCAAAAAATAAAGATTAGCACGTAAACAGATTAGTACACTTTAGAAAAACAATTTCAAAATTCGCTCCGCAGCAGCGTCGGCAGGAAGCAGCGTCGGCAGGAAGTCGGCAGGAACACAGGCCTAGCACACGGCAGGAATTTATGTCTGCTCCAAGCCCTCTGATCTACAAACTCCTGGATCCTTGCTCAGCTGTCTCCATGATGTCAACTCTTGGATGGCAAAGAACTTTCTCAATCTAAATAATAGCAAGTCTGAGGCCTTTCTCATTGCCTCCTCACCCACTTTTCAGAAACTTGCTCAACCATCCATCTCAATTCCTGGATTCATTTCAACCACATCACCTACTGTCCGTAATCTGGGTGTCATCTTGGACTCAGCTCTCACAATGGAAACCCATATCAATAACATTACTAAAACTGCTTTCTTCCATCTAAGAAACATCGCTAAACTCTGCCCTTCACTCACTGACTCTGACTCTGTTCCCCCAATCCGGTTACAAGGGTTCGGTGAACAAGCTTTCAGCGTTGTTGGCCCAAAGCTATGGAACTCGCTCCCCATTTCCCTGCGTTCCTGCGCATCACTCAAGACTTTCAAATCTGAACTGAAAACACTCCTGTTTCGGACTGCTTTAATATCTCTTAATTGTTTTAAATTATTTTCTGTTGTACCTGACCTTTTTCTCCCATTTTATCTGTACAGTGTCCTTGGGTGTTATGAAAGGCGCTTTAAATAAAATGTATTATTATTATTTTTATTATTATTATTACATGTGAAATAAAACATTCTATGTTGAATGCGCTCGCACTATTACACCCTGGTATATTATATCCTGCTGTGCGATAAATTATCATTATAATGATGCTCTTGTTTTTATGTAGGGCTACTCATATAACACTGTTCCAGGAAAATGTTGTGGAGAATGTGTACCACAGCACTGTATTTACACAGGACCAGGCAACACTGTACAAACAATTGAGGTACAGTGAGCAGTTCAAATGGGATTATCCAGTAAACATTTTGACGGACATTTCAGCTTGGTCATTCTTGTTTATTTGTGTTTCTATCAGGTTGGACAGAGCTGGAGCTCTTCAAATGAAAAGTGTGTGACCTATAACTGCACTAAAGTTAATAACATGTTTGTGTTGGTGAAAGTCCTCCCTGTTTGTCCCGAATTTCATAAAGAACAATGCATTCCTGTAAGTATATGTTCTGTGCTCACTTTTACCTAATATGCTAAATTAATTGTACCCTTGGGTACCTTTATTGCATTTTATATAAATGTAATGTTAATGCATAGTAATCAGATATAACAACAACAGTAATAATAATAATATAATAATAATTCAAGTATACCATTGTTTTTTCAAGGGTACCGAAACAACCACAGCAAACGGATGCTGCAGTACTTGTAAGATGATGAACATGCATTCTCTGTTTCTCTCCCTCACCATTTAGTTATATTAACTATTCATAATAGTTCTATTAACTGTAATCTTTCATTTTCTACTTGGTCTATAACCTGTATTTAATGCTACAGTTACTTAACTAAGGAAGGGAATGCCTTGTCTTGGCTATTATATTTGAATGAAACAAAACAATATAGGCAGGAAATTATAACAAAAAATTAACAATAACATATATTTAATATGTTTTATCTTTTTGTCCAGTATCACCCTATAACCTAATAATCACATGCAGATTAATTAGAATAATTAGTAATTAACTAATCACACCGGACACACACACATATGTATGAGTGCACCTATGTTTTTTCACTCAGGTTTGCAGAAAAAGTGTCGTGCTACAACGAACAGCACCTACTTGGAGGACAACAACTGCATCTCTGTCAACCCTGTGGAGATAGCCTCCTGCTCTGGTGCCTGTGACACCAGCTCCATGTGGGTGTCCTTACTTCTAGAAACACACACACACACACACACACACACACACACACACAGTTTTAGTTAAGGAAGAAGTAACGATAGAAAATATAGATGAAGTTTGAAATGTGAGAATTAACACCTACTGTCACCAACTTAACAGTACTGCCATGCTGTATTTTGTTTTTACATTACACACACACAGCAAATCTGCAAGACTTTTTAAAAATTTCTTTCCCTCTCTCTGTTCCTCTGATGTTTATGTCTCTTCTGCCTGTTCAGATACTCGATGGCGGCAAACACCTATATGCACACATGCTCATGCTGTCAGGAGCTGCGTACCAGCAAGAAGCAGGTGCAGATGCGCTGTCCTGGAAAAACCCATAGGACATACACATACACCTATAATTTTATTGAAGAGTGTGGCTGCAATGTTACCGAGTGCAAAGATACAAATAAAAAAAATGAAAACATGAGTAAAAGCAGTGAAGAAAACAGACATTAATTTCTCTTACTTGCTAATGACAAATCTGATAATGAAATATTTTGACCTGTCTAGAAAAATAGATGATAATTTCTGAATTAATAAGCCATGCATTGTAATGCAATAGTAAAAAATTGCTTTTTGATTACTATGTGGTAAGAAAACAAGGCATAATTTTTTGGGGGTGCTGGATTCAGTTTTTCTGTCATTGAGCAAAGATGCTGAGTATAAAAGCTGTTTAATCTCTTGCATGAATTATGGTTACAAATTTGTATGTGCTATTCTTATTAAAATGTAATTTCTTTTTAAGATTAATGATAAATAAAATTAATCAAACAGCAACAGTAATGGTGTGTTGAGTTTTCTGATTGAAAGGAAGGATCAAGCACTAAACATCCATAGCATAATTGCATGTATCCATCCATTCATACATTCACAGGCACACATTTATGTTTTGGTTTGGCTATTTTAAAATGTGAAATTTTGTCTAGAATAATTTAATATTACCACTATATTATGGAAGCTCCTCATGTCCGTGCCACATTAGCCTTCAGCATTAAAGCAGGAGGTACAGGGAAAATCAACAAACTCATCAGAAATGCTGGGTCAGTCCTGTGCTGGTGGCTGGAGTTTTTGAGATGGAAAGGAGGTCACTAAATAAGCTCACTGTTATCCTGGACATTACATCACACCCACTGCATAATTATATATTGAAATATTGAACCTTAGTGGTGAACAAGAACAGTCAGAGGAATTTGGGTAAGATATCAAAGTAAAATAAAGTGTAGTGAATATATTTGTTATGGTGAGGCGGCCCCCTACCGGTCGCCTCCGTCCACAGCGGCTGTTGTTGTTGTCTTGTGACGTCGTGTGCATCCCTCAGGTGGGTGGAGCCCATGATCCGTCTCACCTGAGGGTTGTTTGTTTGCCTATATATGTCTTGTCTTTGTACCAGTTGACGCTGGTCATTATATCCTTAATTTGGATCTATTGCACGGGTTTTTGGTTTGCACACTTTCAATTAAACCATCCTTTTTCCCTGAGACTTGGCGTGATCGCTTCCTTTTTAGTTGCTCACCCTGCCCATCACAATATTGATTAATTATAAATTATGAAACAGGGAACCATCCTGATTATTTAGGAACTAAAGTTTCAATAACAGAATGAAAATTATTGAATTAGTTTTATTACCAAATGGTAAATACTGAATCTGTGCAGTGACCTAATGCCACAAACCAAAATTTGTATTGTGGCATGGAGTTACAGAATTCGAGAGGTGCACGCGATTACGTCGTTTTCGGCGCGCGGACCCTCACGCCGGTCGCGACGCGTCAAGATATACTTTATACTTAGTATAAAGCTGTGAAGTTTTCTCAACAGTTGGCAATATTGTTACTGCAAAATGGAGCTGTCTCACTCCTCAACAGTTGGCAATATTGTTACTGCATAAAAGAGCTGTCTCACTCCTCAACATGTTGATCAATATTGTTACTGCACAAAGGAGCTGTCTCACTCCTCAACATGTTGATCAATATTGTTACTGCACAAAGGAGCTGTCTCACTCCTCAACATGTTGAGCAATATTGTTACTGCACAAAGGAGCTGTCTCACTCCTCAACATGTTGATCAATATTGTTACTGCAAAAAGGAGCTGTCTCACTCCTCAAGATGTTGATCAATATTGTTACTGCACAAAGGAACTGTCTCACTCCTCAACATGTTGATCAATATTGTTACTGCACAAAGGAGCTGTCTCACTCCTCAACAGTTGGCAATATTGTTACTGCACAAAGGAGCTGTCTCACTCCTCAACATGTTGATCAATATTGTTACTGCACAAAGGAGCTGTCTCACTCCTCAACATGTTGATCAATATTGTTACTGCACAAAGGAGCTGTCTCACTCCTCAACATGCTGATCAATATTGTTACTGCACAAAGGAGCTGTCTCACTCCTGAACATGTTGATCAGCTCCTTTTCTTGCAGAAAAATTTGACAATCTCCAAGATGTCAGAAAGCAGTCATGAATAAATATTAGTTTTTGGACCTTAATGTTTACAATATTCAGAAGTATGTTCATAAATGTTTTTGTTACATGTAAAAAAAAACAACAACTTAATTTGCACTTTAAAAGGCTGTTCAAAACCGCTTTCAATGCCTTTTCTGGTAAAGGAGCTATGTGGAAGAGTGTGCATTAATTGATATTAAAAAAGAATGTAACTGTTGTTCACAGTATAAACACTAATATCTTAATACATTTTAATAAAGTTTGAGTGTTCCTTGTATCATTACAACATTTCACATTCAAACTACACTTTTTATTGTAACTGAAATGTCCCTACAAGAATCGATATTGAATCGGATCGAATCGAATCGAAAATCGAATTGAATCGGGACCTTGTGAATCGAAATCGAATCAAAATGGGAAATCAGAGGCGATACCCACCCCTAATTTAAACTCTCATTTGTTCTCGTTAGCCCTGAAGCTGATTGATTGTACGCGACTAGAGACGCGTTCTAGTCTTGGTTGTAAGAGTTTTTACCCATTCTCGCAGAGTTTCTGGGTTGTAAGAGTTTTACCCATTCACACAGAGTTGAGATTGTTCAGGGCTTTAAGACGCTGGACTGGGTGTGTTTTGAGCTGCATGCGAGCGGTCGCTGAGGTGGCCAAGTAACGGGGGATTAGAGTTATTCCAGCCATTGCACGGAGCCATCAGAGTGCGTGTTGGAGCTGTTTTCTCCCCTTTAATTGTCTATTTTAGGGACTGGAGTCTTTTAGCGTCAGACGTGTTTTTATGGAATGCGATTTATTGTTGATGTGTTTTTATTTTTAGCCCGGCGGTACTGTTGGGGAACGGTGGGAGCGGAGTGAGTGCGGTGTTGGCGGCACCTACATATTTGGGTTTATTTGCAGTGGATTTGAGTTTATTTGGATCGTTTCACGCGAACGTGTGGTGTGGTTTATTTGTTTATTGAGTTGTTTGTTTGGTTTATTCTTTTAGGTGCGCGCCAACCCCTGCTGGTGGAAGTGAGGTAACCTGTGTTAGGTAGCGGCTCCTAAAAGCTTGTGGCTGTACCGCACGGTGCTTCTTTTTAAGAATGTATGGTATTTTATATTCTGTATAATAAATGATCTGCATCTCAGTCTCTGCAGTCCAACAATTTTATTTTCGTTGTCAGTAATCTAGCACGGGTGAACGATACTGATTGGTGGTTTCCCTCTAGTTGAGGGTGGCGTAGTCCAAAGTTTATCATAATTATCGCTGTGTGACGCTGTGAGCGTTACACAACTACACTGAATGTTAAGTAAAATCAATCATCTGCCGGCCTAACAGAATTAACTTTAACTTAGTTTGTTAACTTTAACAAACAAACAAAAAACTATGCTCATATGCTATGCTATAATACCGCATGGCTGAAGAGCTCTCCTGGTGTTTCATTTTTCAGGTTAAGGTCACTCATGGTGTTCTTTTTCAGGTGACCTGGACGTAGTTGGCGAATAAACATCTCTCCTAGGATTTCTAGAAAACTAGAATGCACATTATTTTCTTTTCTTTGTTTTTGTTTTCCTTACTTATTTTACTGTACTGTAACAATTACATTGTTGTCAACCAGAAAAGGATAGGGGAGACATTCCATTGTTACATTGTTGTTATTGTCATGTCTCTTGTTGACCAGAAGAGGATAAGTCTCCCCGTTGAGTCTTGGTTCCTCTCCAGGTTTCTTCCTCATGCTTCCTCATGCTAGGGAGTTTTTCCTTGCCACTGTCTCCTTTGGCGTGCTGACAGGGGACTGGGACTTGTACTTGTACTTGGATATATGTAAAGCTGCTTTTACCTTGTAAAAAGCACAAATACAAGTACTATACAAGATTGGTAGCAATCGTTTGGCAGAGAGAATCCCCTACTCCTAAATAAATTGACAAGTATTATTCAGCCTAATTACGTACTCATTTGGTTCCTTGTCATTCTAAACATTGAGCTATCCTTCATTCCCACTTTTTGACAATAAATGACATGATGCAGAGACAGGCATGAATCTGAGGTCACACAAAAACACATGGATATGCTTACATTTGAACTAACTGCACACACTAATATATAGATATGCATATGTGGCAGAGTGAGATTTTTGGGGGAATCCCAATAATTCCCTCCCTAATTGTAAATTGCAGTGGAGCCGTGTGAGTCGTGGGTAGGTTTATCCTGGCATTATAAATAGCAGGGGTGTGGTTACTGGGGCAGACTCCACTCTGTCATCCTCTTTTCCCAGCAGTGCTGCGCGCTGAGAACTAACGTGCTCTGCTGTTTGGTCCCAGTTCGGTGGGCACGTCATTGGAAGTACTGTGCTGATATCTATTCCAGTCACAAGAGGGAAGGAAGACAACAGCATTATAGAATTTCGCCCAAAAATAAAGTTTGCTGCGTGGTTCCAGTAGCCGGCAGTGCTGCTGTTTTGTTGGGGGGGGGGGGGGGGGGGGGTGTTCGTGATTCGCATTGTCCGAGTGATTGTGTGTCTTGTGTTTTCTATTTGTTTTCCTGCTACGTTTTTAGGCTTGGTTTGGCGGCGACCTTTTTCAGTCATGGCCTGGCGGTTAGGGAACTGGTCTTGTGACCGGAGGGTCGTGGGTTCGATTCCCAAACAGGCCATGACTGAGGTGCCCTTGAGCAAGGCACCTAACCCCAAATGCTCCCCGGGCGCCGGGCTAGGGCTGCCCACCGCTCTGGGTACGTGTGATCCACAGCCCCCTAGTAATCACTAGTGTGTGTGTTCTGACTGCACAGATGGGTTAAAAGCGGAGGACAAATTTCGATTGGGGTGTAAAAAATCACAATTGACAAAAATATGGCACATTTCAATTTTCAATTTCTTAGTTTTACGTGTTTGATTTGGTTGAGTGAGTGGTTTTTATTTCTTTATTTCTTTTTCCATTGGCAGTGATTTGCAGTGCGATTTCTTTCGTGGTTTCTTTAACTGGTGTTGTTGTCAAACTGCGCTGCAAAGCGTTTGTTTTTTGTGTTGTGTTTGAGGAGGGTGTTGAGTTGTGTTGGTGTGTTCGTGAGGAAGTTTTGCTTTTGTTTGTTCATTTATTTGTCCTCCCTCATTGTTTGGTTTTGTTTAATTATTTGATTGTTTTGTGCAGTGCAGGAGCTGCAGGCCAGACAGAGGTAGATGTCCCAGGTGGTGGAATCTCGTGCACGGGTTTGGTAGCGGGGAGTATTTTAAGTGTGAAGTGTGGGGTGGTCACGGTGAGGGTGTAGTATAGGTGTGATCCCCTAGCTCCCCTCTTAATGACTAAGGCCGCAGCCCTGTTCCCTCCTGTTTTACTTGTCAATTGTGAGTCTGTGAAATTATATTTTTATACTTCAAATAGTTCAAAATGCCGCAGCTAGAGTTCTGACCAGAACTAGAAAATTTCAGCATATTAGACCAGTCCTATGAGCCCTGCATTGGCTCCTAATTCCGTATTGATTTTAAAATTCTATTATTAACTTATAAAGCACTGCATGGGCTTGCTCCTAAATACCTCCAGGAACTTATTTCCTACTATGAACCCCCACGTCAACTAAGATCACAGGGTGCTGGTCTTTTATTAGTTCCACAAATTAATAGGGTAACAGCAGGGGGAAGAGCCTTTTCTTGTAAGGCCCCCCAGCTTTGGAACAACCTTCCAAAATGTGTCCGGGACTCTGACACAGTCACAATCTTTAAGTCTAGGTTGAAAACCCACCTATTTGGTTTAGCGTTTGATAATTAATATTCTCCCTTAGATAAAGGTACAGATCCAGGGGTTCATAGACAAAGGGTTTTATGGTAGACTGGGGTGCTGGTGCTGTCATCCTGTCACTGCTCGTGGTTACTCAAGTTTGTTGACAGTACAGTGGATGGATGCCATTGTCTCAGAATGCTCCCAAGCCTATGTTACCTTCTGGTTCTGCCTTTTTTAGCTAGGCTGTAATAATTTAACTTAATGCAGGAGTTGCTGCCACACTCCAGAAATGTTTATAATTTCATCTGTCCTATATATGTCCCCGTACAGCGCTAATTCTCCCTGTTTTATTTTCTCCACATGGCTGCCCACCTGCTCGTGGAAAAATGAGATGAGGGGAGACAAGCGATCCATCCTGTACCAGCCACCTTCTGCCTGACCGGATAAACCTACACCATGATGGACATTATTACATCTCTTCCTTTTCTTTATTTCTTTGTCTAAATTGTTGTTGTTGTTGTTGTTGTTGTTGTTGTTGTTGTCATGGTGACCGGTGTCGGCTAGAGGAGGATGGGTTCCCCCTCTGAGTCTTGATTCCTCTCAAGGTCTCATGGGCAGTCATGACCTGGTGGTTAGGGAACTGGTCTTGTGACCAGAGGGTCGTGGGTTCGATTCCCAGACCTGAGGCCATGACTGAGGTGCCCCTGAGCAAGGCCCTTAACACTGGGAAGGCCAACGCTACGAAAAAAGTCGCAAGGAAAATCAGCCGCCGAGTAGCCCACTTCCCCGCTGTGAAGAGATTAGTGCCCTTTGTCTTGCTAAAGATATGTGCGTGTTTGAAGCGCCGACCCCCGCTCTCCTTTGCAAGGAAATTCAGCCCGGCCAGTGCATCTGTATATCACAGCTCCAAGAAGCAATTCAAAAGTTACAATCTATCTTTCTTTATAGCGCGAAGATAATTATTCATATGCTGAATAGGAATGAATCCTTTGGTTTGAATCGCGCTAAACATTCTAAGTGAAATAAATCCTTGCGTTGTTTTTGTATTAGGCGTACGTGCTGTGCAATTTTCTCAAGGCAAACCAGACACAGACTAGCCAGTTTTATATGTTTCATTCGCATTTTATGCTTACTTCATCGCACTAAAGAATAAACTACAATAATGTGCTCGTTGTAGGCATACGTGTTGTGCGATTTTCACAAGGCAAACCAGACAATGACTAGCCCATTTTATGAGTGTCAAGCACCGACCACCGCTCTCCTTTCCAAGGAAATTCAGCCTGGGCAGTTCATCTGTATATCACAGCTTCAAGAAGCAATTCAAACGTTACAATCTATATTTCTATTATAGCGCGAAGATAATTATTCATATGCTGAATAGGAATGAATCCTTTGGTTTGAATCGCGCTAAACATTCTAAGTGAAATAAATCCTCGCGTTGTTTTTGTATTAGGCATACGTGCTGTGCAATTTTCTCAAAGCACACCAGACACAGACTAGCCAGTTTTATATGTTTCATTCGCATTTTATGCTTACTTCATCGCACTAAAGAATAAACTACAATAATGTGCATGTAGTAGGCATACGTGTTGTGCGATTTTCACAAGGCAAACCAGACACTGACTAGCCCATTTTATGAGTTTCAAGCGCCGATCACCGCTCCATTTCCAAGGAAATTCAGCCTGGCCAGTTCATCTGTATATCACAGCTTCAAGAAGAATAAACAATCCATTTGTAGTAAGCATACGTGTTATGTGATTTTGTATGTGTTTCATATGTTTTTATGCTTACACTAAAGAATAAACAATGCGTTGGCGGTACGTGTAGTGCGATGGCAAATTCACAGAATCGTGCTGCAGAGTAAACATATATACATTTTGAATCCACTACAAACTTGTAAGATACCAGTCAATCTGTGTACCTATATTTTTTGTAATGTAACATACTTGCACATTGTGTTAGAGTTTGAGTATATACGCGATTTACAGAAATAATGCCGGTAATAGAACCGTTGTAAAAGTTTTATACACACACACACACACACACACCCCACCCAGTAATAACAACAATAAAGATATTCTTGCCTTAGCAATGACAGGGTAAAACAAATGTGTGATGCAGAACAACAATATTTTTATTAGAAAAATAGAAATCTCATTTGAAATACAGCCAAGTGCGCTTTGAGCATCCCGCAAGCTAACAGTTGCTACATATCCATGGCCCATCCTTTCTACATTTTCGACAGGTGTACTTGGCGCACACAGCACACTGCTCCGAGCTGTGATTCCTGTTGCAGTGTATCTGCACCTGGCACTGCGCCGTCTTTCCAGGAGCAGGTGGAGGTCGTTGCTTTTTCGCCATTGTCTTTTCCTGTAAGAATCGACGCCGAAGTTCCTCAGCAAGAGCATGTAAAAAGTCTCTTCTGCTCTCCGTGGACCTCGTGCATGTCGTATACAAAACATGTGCATTCATCGCTGCCAAGTCCAGCATGTTGTAGAACACTGCAACAGGCCACCTGCGTGTTCCTGCGCGGACCGTATACCCACGCACCTTCTGGTCCATGATATCCACACCGCACTGCAAAAAAGAAACATAAAAAGGTTATGTTACATTATAAACATTATAATCATTTTGTCTGACATATATGACATAAAAATTCAATAATGTGACATTATTTATCATCATATACGCATACCTTCATGCTGTTGTAGTCCGTGATCGTGTTTGGTTTCCTTTTGCGGCCTTCGGAGATCGTGACTTGTTTGTGCATTGTGCTGAGAATGCAGACTGCCTTGTTTTTTTTTGGAGCATACGCTGTCAGTATGGAACTTCCTGATGTGTACACGTGTGGAGAATTCCTCACGTCCCTTGGTGTTTTTTGCTGGAGGAGGAATTTCTCTTCTGATCTTGTTGATTGTCCCAAGCAGAGCTGTGTTGCATGCAAGCAGTCTGTTGGCCAGAGACAGGGATGTGAAGTAGTTGTCAGTGGTGACGGTTCTGCCCTTGTCCAGATATGGTTCCATGAGTTTCATGACGACATTCTCTGACAGTCTTTCTCCCTTGGGACGACTGGGGTCCTTTCCCAAATATGAAAGAGCATTGCACATATACTTGGTCTTCAAATCAGCAGCAATCCAAAACTTTATGCCAAACTTGTCAGGTTTTGTAGCGATGTATTGCAGGAAAGGACAGCAGACCTTGGTTGGAAAGAGCTGCTCATCAACGGTGATGTGTTGTCCTGGCGTGTAACACAGAGTGCAGTTACGTACAAAACATTGCCAGATGTCCGAGATTGCAGCAAATCTGTCGCTCTTTACACGTTCCGCACGGGTGTCCTTGTCATCGAAGCGCAAGTACCGCATGATTTCTTTGTAGCGGTCACGCGACATCGTGTCCTTGATTGCAGGCACAGCGTATTTCTTAGACCAACAATCGGCCACCGCTCCAACCGGGCAGAGTATTGCCCGCAGAAAAAGCACTGCGATGAAAGCCATCAACTCGCTGACAGACAGGTTCCAGCTCTGATCCGCTCTGTGGGCTTCATGGACCGTGCAGTGTGTGATTGTCCTCAGCATCTCTATGTCGATCAAACACAGAAAGCTCTGCAACCTGCTTGTGATTCTGCGCTGTAGAAGTAAAATAAAAATCATATCACTTGTATGTAAAAAAATAGGAAATATAAAATAAATTTTTTTTTTCATCTTTACATCTACAAAAGAGGAAATATAGTTGGCCATCCATGATAACATTACTTATATGTAAAAAAAAGAAGAGGAAATATAATATAAATATATTTATAAAATATAACAAAGAGGAAATATAGCTGGCCAAATTCAGTTCAATGCTTTTTCCTATGTACATCCGTGATAACATTACTTATATGTAAAAAAAGAGGAAATATAATATAAATATATTTATAAAATATAACAAAGAGGAAATATAGCTGGCCAAATTCAATTCAATGTTTTTTCCTATGCACTACACTACAACATGCACTACAGTTTCAGAACAAAGTTCCTCTCCTCCGTCGGAATCATAGTCATCCATTGCGTTCAGAAGAGCCAAAGCTTGCAAAGGAGTGTAAATCCTCTTGTGTGCCATCGTAGTGTCCGTGTCTTCCTCGCAGAACAAGAAAAATATATGAAATGACTCACCTGTGTTTGTGTGTCCGTTTTTATCCCAGCTTGGAGAAGACCACACCCCACCCATCTTCAACAAGTGTAAATTGTGAACCTTCACGGCGGCTGATGCAAAGGCGCTAATGACATGCGTATCGATACCCGCTAATCACTAACCGATACTTGCGCATTTCCATTTCTTTATATCTGATGGATGAATAGATGTATAGATGAATGGATAATCAGTCAGTCTCTGAGTTAAAATTTAATTTAATTGTTCTGTAATTATCTGGAATTAGGTGGAAAAACAAAATTGATATGGCTAGAATTTTTATATAAGTAGTGCTGTTTCATAAAAGCAGAACAACATAAATAACATGTAGGCTACAATGCCTATATTTGACTTTCTCTAAATATCTATATACAGATAGAATATATATAATTTTTATGATATTTCAGAGATTATTTTGTGGCATTTCCTGTCTATGTAGCAGTGCAAATTATATATATTCTCTACCTGTAAATTAGTGCTGTTTCGTAACGGACGAATTGCAGAAATAACATGCATACAATGTTTGATTCTGTCTAAATATCTAGATACGGATAGAATATATATAATTTGTACTGATTGATTTCGATTTTTACTTAATTTTAGATAATACTTGGATAGTATAAAACAAATAACTTCTAGCACATACGTCTACTACAAGTACAACGTTTATTCTTTAGTGCGAAGAAGTAAGCATGAAATGTTTTTGAAACACATAAAATGGGCTAGTCAGTGTCTGGTTTGCCTTGTGAAAATCGCACAACACGTATGCCTACAACGAGCACATTATTGTAGTTTATTCTTTAGTGCGATGAAGTAAGCATACAATGCGTATGAAACACATAAAATTGGCTAGTCAGTGTCTGGTTTGCCTTGTGAAAATCGCACAGCACGTACGCCTACTACAAATACAACGTTTATTCTTTATCGCGAAGATTTATTTCAGTTAGAATGTTTAGCGAGATTCAAACCAAAAGATTAATTCCTATTCATCATAGGAATAATTACCTTCGCGCTATAAAAAAAAGATAGTTTCACGGGTTGTAACTTTCGAATTGCTTCTTGAAGCTGTGATATACAGATAAGCTGGTTTTCTGTGGAAAGGAGAGCGGGGGTCTGCGCGGTTTGCCTGCGAAACTCCTCGTACTTTTAGCCATATTAGTGTTTGACCTGCTGCCTCAGTGCTCCGCATTTGCATAATAAAAGGATGGCTAATTGCTAGCAAGAAGGAGGGGTGATGTCCTGGAGATCCTGAAATTTCAGTCTTGCTAGTGTTAACCCTCAATTGCTCACTTGTAAAAAAAAAAAGAGATAAAAATGTAAGTCGCTCTGGATAAGGGTGTCTGCTAAATGCCATAAATGTAAATGTAAGGTTTCTTCCTCATGCAAAAAAACTAGGGAGTTTTTCCTTGCCACTGTCGCCCTTGGCTTGCTCACTGGGGGCTAGGACTTGGCACTTGTAAAGCTGTCACCGTAACAGTCTTATTTTGTGCTGAGGCTTTCATTTGCCCCAGTGTAATTCCTTGGGGTGAAATTCCCCTAGGTGGTGTAGTCATGTATTTTTCCTTTTTTTGGGTTTTTGTTAGTCCTGCTCGCCACACATACATCTAATATAACAAATTACATGTTGACACTTAGTTATACATAAATCTAAAATAATACCACACCTGAATACACTTTTTGTTTTCCTTACTTATTTCTCTGTTTGCTGAATAACAATTACATTGTTGTTATTGTCATGTCTGTGTCGACCAGAAGAGGATAAGTCTCCCCGTTGAGTCTTTGTTTCTCTCAAGGTTTTATTCCTCATGCTCTAGGGAGTTTTTCCTTGCCACTGTCACCTTTTGCTTACTCACTGGGGACTGGGACTTGTACTTGTACTTGGACTTGGACTTGGGACATATGTAAAGCTGTTTTGTGACACCTTCTATTGTAAAAGCGCTATAGAAGTAAATTAGACTGAGGACATTCCCCACTTTGTAGGGACCTCTGTGGACTCCTTCACTAGCTTAGTGATTACTGTTATCATATTTATGTGTTATCAATATGATAAAAAGGGTAACTGTAAGGGAAAATGTGATTGACTGTCTGTGACCCTCAGTCAGAACACTTCTCTCTCTGTCTCCCTGTCTCTCCCTGTACTTTCCCACTTCCTCTAGATCAGAAATGGGTAAACTATGGCCCGTTAATCTCTTTAATCTGGGCCCTTTTCACCCTTTCCCCTGCAATACCCTTGTTTTCCCACTAGTCCAGACACACTGACTTCTGTTGTAGTGTAACTGTCCCGCTGCCGTTTTCGCCCGGTAAAAATGAGCGGACCAAAGAAAAGTGGACATTGAGCGCTGATTAGTGTTGCCACCTGTCCCGGTTTTCCCGGGACTGTCCCGGTTTTCACGTGCCTGTCCCGGTTTTCCCGGGCTGTCCCGGTTTTTCGTCTTTTTAATATTCGGTCCCGGCAAAAAAACTAGGTTAGTTCAAACCATGATTCAGACTGTTTCTGCACACTTTAAATCTGTTTTTTTTTCTCGCTGTGTCCATTTTAAACCCCTCCGGTAACGTTTTACGTTACGTTTACGTTCGCCACCCCGCGCTCAACAACTTACATTCGCCGCCACACACAACCATCTCCACCCCCCCCCGCTCAACAACTTACGTTCGACACCCCCCCCCCCCCCTCACCAGGTTACACTCGCCACCCTGTGTCAGTATGACAGTGTCCTTGTTTTTTGTCAGACCTAGGTGGCAACCCTAGCGCTGATTGCTTAAAAAGTGTCAAGTCAAGTCAAGAGGATTTATTTTAACTACATACAGAGTACACAGTGAAACGAAACAACGTTCCTCCAGGACCATGGTGGAACATTAAACGCAGTGCAGACAGAACATAACTGCAAGGGACAGACAGTACAACACAATACAGAGAGTACAATATACGTAGTGCAAACAAACACTTCACTGGACAGAGAAGTGTAAGAGGTAGGTTGGATAGGGCATATTGTGCTATGTGCAATATGTATAATTGCTCTAAATGTGGGAAAGTTTGGATGAAGTTAGTTCACACAACCGCTTCCCTCGCGCACATTTTATTGAGTCTTACAATCTAATTATTGCAAATACAAGCATCTCCATTTTTACCGGCTTAAACAAGAATTATACACCAGTTATTATAGAGCATAGTTCGCTTCTCCAGTACGCAAGTCTAGCTAACATTGCTAGCTATCTAGCTACAACATGACTAGCTATCATATTGATACACAGAACAGCATAGCTAGCTATATAGCTAAGACGCAACTAGCCAACATATTTGTACATAGAAACCAGTACATTCAGAACGACATTTATGTGCATTTTGACAGGCATTTATGTAAACATGCAAAGCAAGTTACAAGTATGACTCAATCCGCATTTGGCAGTATTTTTCCTCACCTAAATGTGGGAAAGTTCGGATGAAGTTAGTTCACACAACCGCTTCCCTCGCGCACATTTTATTGAGTGAGGAAAAAGCGGCTCGCGGGTTTTCTCCCCAAAGTCCTGAACTCCACCTGCTGGCAATGCCCGGTACGTCACCCCATATTTCCACCCAAACTATATACAGACATGAATCCTGAGCCCCTTACATATGCAGTATATGTGCAAAGGGAGTCCCTGTCACAGTGAAGTAGTGTGTGTAGTGCAAATTGCCTTTACATTGTCAGGGATAAGTGGTTGGGTGTGTGTGGGTGAGTGTGTGTGTATGTATGGAGGAGAAGTCCATCAGTTTAATGACTGGCGTTGAGGAGTCTGATGGCTTGTGGGAGGAAGCTGTTGCAGAGTCTGACCATGTTGGACTGGATGCTGCGGTACCTTCTTCCTGATGGGAGGAGGGAGAACAGTTTGTGGGAGGGGTGGGTGGGGTCATCCACGATGCTGGTTGCTTTGCGGATGCAGCGGGTGGTGTAAATGTCCGTGACGGAGGGGAGAGAGACACCAATGATCTTCTCAGCTGTCCTCACTATACGCTGGAGGGTCTTGCGGTCTGAGACATTGCAGTTCCCAAACCAGGCAGTGATGCAACTGCTCAGGATGCTCTGTATGGTGCCTCTGTAGAAGATGGTGAGGATGGGTGGAGGGAGGTGGGCCTTTCTCAACTTCTAGAGGAAGTAGAGACGCTGCTGGGCTTTCTTGGCTAAGTGGACACCAAGTGCTCTTAACGATCTCCACAGAGGACCCATCGATGTTGAGCAGAGAGTGTGAGGAGTGGACAACAAAATATTTTTGTCACTGAGGTCCGAACAACGGTTGTATGTCTGATATGCCAAGAAAAAGTTGCGGTTACAATATCTGCGGTTACAATATCTGCAGTCACTTTGCTACGAAGCATGCAAACTACGCTAGCAAGCAGTCAACAGTAGGACGAGTGGCTACTCCCCAGAGGTTGGCAGTTTCTCTACTGTATTGTGCAGTGATGGCATAGTTACCTTGAAAAAGTAATCCAATTACTGATTACTGATTACTCCTTTTAAAAGTAACTTAGTTACGTTACTGATTACTTGATTTTAAAAGTAATTACGTTAGATTACAAGTTACTTTAGTAGTTACATTCAGCAGCAAAATTAATTTTTCCAATACTCACTTTATTGGAAGTGCATTTTTAACAGTAACAATGTATTGAAGCAGGTTCGATAACCGAGGCAGAAACTGCTTAATCCAAAAATCCAGAGGAGGGAAACTTTATTGATAATGCAACCCTGGCGTGCGCAGGCACCACCCCCCTCCCCCCCAGTGTCACTTAAAGTGCTAAGACTCCCTGAGTGGCCAAGTGTCTGTCCGTTAGGGAATTCACCATGAGGAGTAGTAGTCGCTACAGTATCTCCTGACATTACGTTTGTGTAGCTGCGTGATATTATTTGTACATTTATTTGTAAACGTAATACAAGCAAACTGTTCAGTCAGACAGCTACTTGTTGTGAAACTAAATACCATTACAATTTCAAGCAAGGCTACGTTAGTCAAAATTTCAGCACATTTCAAACGTGGAACACAATGCAACATTAAAATTGGTCAGGTAAATGTTCCTTCTCCTGTTTTTGAGGGGTATTTCTTTACACTACCACATATTGTTACGGGAGGTCACTGCAAAAATGACTTGTAAAACATGCTCGCGCTCTCACAGGTTCGTGCGCAGCGTGCGGAGTTGAGCGCTACGGTCAGACACAAAAGTATAACTGAGCCGAGAAGAAAGCAAAAATATCTATTTTTACTAGGGAAAATAAAAAATAGTAACGCACAGTTACGTGGATAAGTAACTTTAATCTGATTACTGGACTGGAAATAGTAGAGCGTTATATTACTCATTACCGAAAAAAAGTGGTAAGATTAGAGTAACTTACTGACATCACTGGTATTTTGTTATGAAAAAAATGCATATGGAAAGTTTGGAGGAGAGTTTTTAAATTAAGCATAATGTGCGCATTTACATTAAAATTTCAATCAAATCAAAATACAACCGTCAGTGCAGATGGGCGATTCATCTACTACTTTTAATGTCACACGATCTACATACATTCCTTCGCGATCGACCGACACTTCCTTCCGACCGGTCGATCGCGATCGACGTTATGAGCACCCCTGTAGTAGACGCTCTTATCCAGAGCGACTTACAAAGTGCTTTGCATCTGATCACAGAATTCATCCGGTAATAGTACGGATAGGCCAAAATTCAAGATACCATTGAGTCTACATTGAGACTACTACTAAACTACAGGAGTCAATGTCATTACCTAGTGTTTTGCAAGTTACATGTTTGCCAAGAAGCACAATTAACCATAGACAGACATACAATTTAAGAACATTTACGCACAGCAGGGGTACAGTAGCTTAACACGCTGCACATCGCTCTCAATTTAAAGATCCCTTTGTAGTTTCTGCTGCAGGCAGGATGTTTAATGCAGTCTATCTCTCAGGACAATCTGTCCATGATTTTGCAGGGTTTAAAACAATTCGAAATTATTGAGCTTGAGTATTTCATTAGGTAATGTGTTTTGAATGTTGAAAGTGTTCCATTTATCTTTTCCCAGTAAATGTTGATTTCATTAACATTGCACCTTCAATTGAAATGTATAAAAATAATAAATTGCGTGTCCAAATGCTCCAGATCCAGCCACTCTGTCAAATTGTAGAACCCATTGCTGCCCGCAAGTCATACGGTTTGCCCATCCCTGCCCTAGATCCAGTCTACTGTACCTCCTCTCCTGATAAGGAGAACACCAATCATACATATGTTTTATTATTGTTACCCAATTGTGTTAAGACACATCTTATTTATTCTGTTTTAACTACATATATTATTATTATTAAACAGTGGAACTCTTTCCTGAAACCCATGTGTTGTGAATCTGTTCTCCCGGCACAAAACAATTCACAAAAAAAAATTCACAAAAACAAACATGTCCATCCGGCGAGGGGGACAAATCAACCGTCCAGACCGGCTCACACCACCCGCCGGCGGGGCAGATGCACAGGCCGGTTGACCAGCAGGGCGGGCAGGACCAACGACCGGGGGCCGCTCACGGCTCGCTGGACGTGCCGTCAGCACCATCCAAGCACCATCCAAGTCCAAGTGGGCCGGCTTCAGACGGTCCACCGAAACGCTCTCGGGGACGCCTCCGATGTCCACCTTGAAGAACTTGTCCCCCGGCTCCAGCACACGGAAAGGGCCATCGTAGACCGGGCGGAGGGGACTGTGGTGCGCATCATGCCGTATAAACACAAATTTAGCAGCCCACAAGGAAGGTGGAAAACGGGACCGCTGTAGGCCATGCTGAGAGGTGGGCACGGGGACAAAAGCACCCGAGAACTCACGAAGGGCCTGCAGCTGGTGGCCGGTGGACCACGGAGCAGTAGGACAAGGGAGAAAATCCCCGGGGACCCGCAAGGGCTGGCCATAGACGAGTTCGGCCGACGAAGCCTGGAGATCCTCTTTAGGGGACGACCTGAGGCCCAGCATGACCCAGGGGAGCCTATCCACCCAGTTGCCGTCTTGGAGGCTGGCCCGGAGTGCAGCTTTCATAGAGCGATGGAAATGCTCACAAAGCCCGTTGGCCTGGGGATGGTAGGCCATCGTGCGGTGCAAGTGTACTCCGAGGCCCTCAGCCACGCCGTTCCAGAGGGCAGAAGTGAACTGAGGCCCGCGGTCCAAGGACATATCTGATGGGATGCCAAACCGTGCGACCCACCCGCCAATAAACGCCCGGGCCACTTCCGAGGCCGTAGTGGAGGACAACGGTATGGCTTCCGGCCACCTCGTGGTCCTGTCGACGACGGTGAGTAGGTGAGAGAAACCACGGGATAGTGGCAGCGGCCCCACTAAATCCACATGCACATGGTCGAAACGCCGCTCCGGCACAGGAAACGAATCCAGCGGGGCCTTAACTTGGCGCGCTGACAGGCTACACAAGCTCTAACCCAATCACGAGCATCCTTCCTGAGGCCATGCCAGACAAACTTGTCCGCCACTAGCTTCTGCGACGCCCTCCTGCCGGGGTGTGAGAGACCGTGTATAGAATCAAAAACCAGCTTGCGCCAGCGGGCGGGGACAATAGGCCTAGGCCGGCCCATGGACACGTCGCAGAGGAGCGTCACACCTGCATCACTGAAGAGAACGTCCGCCAACTGCAGGCCGGTGATTGACGTCCTGTAGGCCTGGACCTCCGGGTCTGACGCCTAGTCTGCTGCCATACGGGAGTAGTCGATGCCGAGGTGCACCCCACGAGAGAGGCAGTCGGCCACCGAGTTGTCTTTCCCTGCAATGTGCTGGATGTTCGTGGTGAACTCCAAGATGAAGGCCAGCTGACGCTGCTGACGAGCAGACCACAGTTCAGAAACCTTAGCCATCGCGAATGCCAATGGCTTGTGGTCCACAAACGCAGTAAACGGGCGGCCTTCCAGAAGAAAACGAAAATGTCGCACACCCAGGTACAGGGCAAGTAGCTAGCGGTCAAACGTGCTGTACTTGCGCTCGGCGGGGCGGAGCTGGCGACTGAAGAATGCCAAGGGCTGCCAAGGCCCATCGACCCACTGCTCATGCACCGCGCCCACCGCGTAAACTGACGCGTCTGTGGTGATGGCGATGGGCGCATCAGGAGAGGGGTGCGCCAACAAAGTGGCATCCGCCAACGCGCGCTTAGCTGCGTCAAAAGCCAGGAGCCGCTCACTAGTCCAATCCACCGTGTGCTTGGCGGCCTTGCCTTTGAGGGCCATGTAGAGAGGGTGCATGAGGCCGGCTGCTCGTGGTATGAAGCGGTGATAGAAGTTCACCATTCCCAGGAACTCCTGCAGGGCCTTAATCGTAAGCGGACGGGTGAAACGCTGGATAGCTTCCACCTTAGTAGGGAGTGGAACAACACCAGCCCTGGAGATGCGGTGGCCAAGAAAATCAAAAAGGTGAAGTCCGAACTGGCCCTTAGACGGGTTGATGATCAGGCCATGCTGGCTGAGACGCTCAAAGAGGAGCCTGAGGTGCCGCAGGTGCTCCGACCTTGAGGCGCTGGCCACGAAAATGACATCCAGGTAGACAAAAAGGAAAGGCAAATCCCGCAGGACACTGTCCATGAGACGCTGGAATGTCTGGGCAGCATTTTTGAGGCCAAAAGGCATGCGGAGGAACTGCCGTCTTTGGAATGTCCGCGGGATGCACGGTGGTAGCCACGGACTAAGTCCACCTTTGAAAATATGACTTTTCCGGCCAGACAGGTAGAAAAATCCTGCACATGAGGAACAGGATAGCGATCAGGATTGGTGGCGTCGTTGAGCTGGCGATAGTCACCACAAGGGCGCCAGCCGCCGCCTGGTTTCTTGACAATGTGCAGCTGCGAGGCCCAGGGGCTGTCCGACCTACGCACAATACCCAGGCGCTCCATCGTCCCAAACTCAGCTCCCGCTATTGCGAGCTTGGCGGGGTCCAAACGTCTAGCGCGAGCGTGAACAGGTGGGCCAGAGGTCACGATGTGATGCTCAACCCCATGCCTGCTGCTGTCCGAAGAAAACATGGGTTCCGTCAGAACAGGAAACTCCGCGAGGTGACGTGAGAAATCGTCCGAGACAGAGAACGCACCCGACAGGACGGAGGAGCTAAAACGACTGAGCGAGCATGGGAGAGAGCTGAAAGTCTCTGTATTCACGAGGCGTCTGTTCCTAATATCAACCAGCAAGCTGTTGGCACACAGGAAATCAGCACCTAAGAGGGGAGTGGAAACCTTCGCCAGCACAAAAGGCCATGTGAACCGCTGCCCACCGAAGCACAGTGGCACTGACCGTTGGCCGTACGTGGGAATAGAGCTCCCGTTGCTGGCATCAAGGGCAGGGCCAGCGTGGCCTGACCTCATGTCCATCTCGGAGGCGGGCAGAATGCTCAACTGAGCGCCTGTGTCACGGAGGAAACGACGCCCCGAGACCGCGTCCGTCAGGAAAAGCAGGCTACTGGAACGGCCGACGCCTGTAGCCGCTAGCAGGCGTCGGCCCTCACTTTTCCCGGCTTCCTGAAACCGGATGGCATGCGGCAGCTTCTGGCCTTGGCTCCGAAACGCGCGTGGTAAAAACATAGAGCTGGGGAGGGTGGAGGCATTGACGCGCAGACGGCAGCGCCAGAGGCGAGCGGAGGTGTACAGACCTGCGTGGCTGCAATACACTGCTTGGCCAAGAAAATCTTGTCGGCCTCCTTAGCCAACGCACGATAATCCCTGAGTGTAGAATCCGCCAAGGTTGCGCGAACGTCGCTGGGTAACTGCTGCAGGAAAATCTCCCTAAACAGAAAACACGGCGGGTGGTCGCCAAGTAGGGACAGCATGTGATCCATCAGCTCCGAAGGTTTGGAATCGCCTAAACCAAACGGCGGCATGCTGTTCCCAAAACTCAGAAAATCCCGAAGAGGGAAACTTTATTTTCCACGCAACTCAAAACATAGCACTGTTTTCTCCTCCTCCCCTGGCGCGCACAGGCACCGCTCCCCCAGTGTCACTTAAAGGGCTAAAACTCCGTGAGTGGCCAAGTGCCTGTCTGTTAGGGAATTCGCTGCGAGGAGTAGTAGTCGCTACAGTCTGACATTAAAATGTTGTCTTCCCATTGCTGCAAAAGCATTCTTGGCATCGCTTCTTTTTGCAGTATTGCCACATTGTGCAAAACTGCAAAGGCTGCTACATTGTCACAAGCTCTCTCAGGGGTGACTAAGCCTTGAACCTTCTCTCTGCATCTGTTGTAGGGTCTGCATATAGGGAAAGGAGAAAAGGTTGGCAGGGGTAACCCTGATCCCCAAGCAGTTAACTAGGAAATGCACCTACAATTAGGATAGAGTTAAACACTGAGACCAAACCTGCATTTTGTGTGGTTGAAGTATTCTTACCTTAGGCAAACCTCTGTGCCAGTGAGGAGGCATGAAATATTCTTGAATTGTGCACCGAGCCAGGCCATTTTGCCTCAGTGTTGGAAAAGAGATTTTACGTGGTGCAAATCATCTAGAACAATGGCAAACGTTCAAACGTTTGGACTAACTGAATTTACATGCTTTAAAATTTCTGTTGGGTAGGCAAAACTTGAAATGGGCTGTGAAATGATTTTTTATTCACATGGACTCAGTGGACCACGCGCCACCTTGAGGCCCTCAAAAGAACAACAGGTTTTTTTTATTTTGGGCCGCAGAGGGCATCTGAGTGACACTACCGCTCTTAGTAGTGAAAAAGTGCATTGCACCTGATTCAAAATCAATGTGGTACTGCGGCCCTCTGCGGCACAAAATTAACAAAACTGTTGTTCTTTTGAGGCCCTCAAGGTGGCGCTCGCGGCCCATGGGTTAAGAATCTCTGACATAGAAGATGAACCTTTGCTACCAACCGAGAATGGAAACCTATTTTAAATGAAAATTAGAAGGCAAAAATGAAGACAACCCATCGAAAAAGGCCAAAGTGGTACGAAAATAGAATGCAGACTTTATTAAATATGGTTCTGTAAACAGAGGAGCTATATTTTCATTTGCATTTTATTACATTTATATTTGTAGTTTATTTTATTTAAAACATTTACATTTAACATTTTGAATTTATTCATTTTATGACCACAATTTAATTTATTGAATTGTCTATTTTAGTTATTATGTTGAAAAAAGCTATTTTCGTGTTGATAAGCCTGAGTGGTCTGTTGACTGACTGTTGTATTTGTTCAAATAATTGTTATGGGCAGGTTCCAATATAAAAAAAAAATGTTTGCCATGTCTTGTGATTATTTGACAGGAGTTTTACTTTTAAATTGTAGGTGTATTTAATTTAGTTATAATGCAAATATAAAACAAACTAAACCCAAATTTAGAATAATTATAATTATAATTATCATTTTGATCCATACATTGGTAATATCTGACTGGGCCTTGTCCCACTTTATGTTCAACAAATTGGGCCCCAAGGTCAAAAAGGTTAAGGACCCCTGGTCTATAGCACCAATGATATTTGGAAATCCTGGAGAATTTAATGCATTTTGAATCAAATACATTTTAGCATTAAATAGTTGATCAAGATAAATGCAAAGGACTTTGGTAAGTGCTCTGGATAAGAGTGCCTGTTAAATCATGTAAATTTAACTCCCAAGTTACCAATCAATCCAACACTACTTCTCATGACTACATACCAACTGTTCTGAAAAAGGCTTCTTTTACGGGAAAGATGCTTCTGTGACCAGGGGATTTGATGAATATATGAGTGCAAGGCAAACCTTTCAAATTTCACGGCAGAATGTTGCCTTACAAAGACGTTCTGCATCCCTGACACTGTAGAGAAATGCACCACTGGCAAAGAAGCACAAAGTGATACAGACCGTTTGGGGTTTGGTAAGAGTTTTACTATGTCTAGTTGTTTTCTCAATATATGACCCCAATAATTTACAGAGATATACAATGAGGTATCTTCTGTAGCACCCAAATAAGTAGTCATCCGAAAAGCCCTGTGGATTTTTCCTGTCCTGTCCTTGGAGCAGGTAGCGTGAATGTTCTGTGCACTATACACGCTCCCTCATCTACTGGATTTTCTACAAATGGGCATGCCATTGTCAATCATAGCTTACAGCCTTCACAGTTAGCTGCTCTTTTTATAGCCTACATTTTGGATTATATGTATCACCTGTATACAAATCTTGGTAAGGTAGTTGTCTGTATCCATTTCCTTTTTGCACCATTAAGTTAACCACACATTTTCATTATTTATACCGAACATATGTGAATTGCAGAGTGATATGATTTGTATAAATACTCATAATATGAACACAAAAGAGGAAGTGTGGGGATAAAATTAAAATATACCTAAAAGTATCTTCACCTAAAGTTCTCAGTTATTATTCATACTCAGGTACAAAGAAATGTATTTTTTATTAGATTGAGTTTATGCTAATGAATCTTTGTAGACCATAACTGTGATTAGACAGTATATTCCATTTTACACTGATCTGAAACCTCACTGATTAACAATGAATATGTACTCTGAAGATTGAAATAGAAATTGCTTTTGGAAATATAATTATAAAATTTTAAAGATATGATATGATATGCTACATCCACAGCAATTTATTGGATAGAACTGCGGCAGAACCTGGTTCCTCAATTTTGTTTCCCGTCCGGCGAGACTATGACATCACATGGCTCAGCCAATAGAAGCGGTCCAGCTAAGCTAAATCTCAACTCTAGCCTGGTACAGAGCAGCTTTGTACAAAAGTATATAATGCTGTAGTAACTGAGCAAGGCTTAAGTCTAGCCTCTTTCATGGAACAGAATGTGAGTAAAATTAGCCAGGCTTGTCTTAAAAGCCCGACTTACTAAGCTAGCTCACTTTGTGGAACAGCCCCCTGGACAGCCGGGTAGAGTGAACATTATAGGCAGGAGTGAGGTGACTATAATATGTGTGAAGCGAATTTTTTATTCTACCATTCTAATTATTTTGCATTTCATAAAAAATATTTTTATATTCTTTATTTTTGTTAATAAATTTGACAATTATTTTGTCCTTTTTTAATTCGTTGTGTAATGTATAAAACGACATTTGCAGATTTTTATGTTTGCAATAACACAGTAAAATGAATTTAGATTAAAACAATACCTCCCATAGGTCTACCCTAGGTCGAATCATTACTTCCCAAGCCTCAACATTAACTTTCCTTTCTAGTGCTATCTCAGACAAAAAAATAAACATAAGTTTGAGGGAGCGTAGCCCCTCACCACCTTCCCAAAGTAACCAAATAATCAGAAACCATAAACCAAAACAAAACTCACAAAACAACCCACAAACCAAAATCCAATGAGGGGAATGGGAGACATACAACCCCCCCCCCCCCCCCACACACACACACACACACCCTCTTGGTAGCACACTAAGATGAACATTCAATCAGTAGAGCTAAAGGAAACTACCGCCGATGGGCCGGCCACCGGCACTTAACATGTTATAACATTCATACTTGAATTGTAAGTCTAGAAGCATGCCTTGAAATATACATATAAACCTGCCTTGGCTCACTTGGCAGGCTTCACATTAGCTACTTTGCAGTGTCTACTGAGGATATAAGAAAAAGCACACTTTGTAATTTGTAACCATTGGGTTGTCATGGCCCTCTCCTCTGCAAATCCTCCCCCTTATCTAGTTACTGTTCAGCATGGCTGTGTGTGTGTGTGTGTGTGTGTGTGTGTGTGTGTGTGTGTGTATGTCTGTGTGCCTACCACACCCCTTTCCTGCCCGGTTAGATTTCATCGTGGCTGCGCGTGTCAGTCTGTGATCCACACCCCTTGTTAATGTGTTTATTTAAACCCTTGTGTTTGTCTTGTGTCTTGTCAGGCGTCAACCAGTTTTGCATGTCTCATTACATTATTGTTGAGCCAAAAACACTTTTCATGTTCTAACGGACCCTACATGCTTCGTCTCTCTGCTAAACATTACATGGGTAAAACAACAGTAAAAAAAAGTCATATGCTGCCCTGTAATCTTTAATTGTGAATAGTAATCCAGAGCATTGTATGTGAACTGAAACAATGAGGATTATTTAAACATTGTTTAAAGAGTAGGCATAAATATTGTTTTAATTGTATCAGGCTAATATTGAATAGAACCCCAATTTGCTCTCAAAATGCGGCAAACATTCCTTTTCATTCCAAAGATGATCTATTGAGTTCGGATCGTAAGGTCGCATGCCCAAATTCTGTAATTAGCGGTTATTAAACCTCTGATCAAGTAACCAAATCTTGATCCGACTGTGCTATCTAATTATAGACCCATTTTGAACATATCATTTATATCCAAGAAAATGCTGTAGCCTAGCAATTATGCCTATATCTGCATAGGAATCACATATTTGAAAAGTTCCAATCTGGAATTAGGCCCCATCACAGTACTGAAACAGCAGTAGTCAAAGTAACAAATTATCTCTTCCTTGCCTCAGATCAAGGCTATGTATCTCTGTTAGTGCTTCTTGATCTTAGCGCAGCTTTCGACACAATAGATCACAGGATCTTGCTAGAACGGTTAGAAAGCTGGGTTGGAATCTCAGGCACAGCTCTTTCATGGTTTTACTCTTACTTAACTAATCGCTATAAGTTTGTAGAGCTCAATAATATTCCATCCAAACATACAAAAGTGAAATATGGGGTCCCGCAAGTCTTCATTTTAGGACCACTATTATTTACATTATATATGCTACCATTGAGCATAGTTATAAACAAACATGGTGTCAATTTTCACTGCTATGCAGATGACACTCAACTTTACATATCAGCCAAAACTGATGACAAACTGCTGGATGACTTTTAACTTCCTCCAACTTAATGAGGACAAAACAGAAGTTCTCCTTCTGGGCCCTAAGGCCGCAAGACAAGAAAATTCCAGATCTAATGCTTAATCTCGCAGACTACCCCATTACACCTTGCACAGTAGCCATCATACTCGCCGTCATACTCAACTCTGACCTATCATTTGATAAATACATAGATAATACTACTAGGATAGCTTTTCTACATCTCCGCAACATTGGCAAGTTAAGAAATGCATTATCACAGCATGATGCAGAAAAATTGGTGCACACCTTTGTTAGCTCCAGATTAGACTACTGTAACTCATTATTGTCAGGATGCTCAAATAGGAATCTAAATAAACTTAAAATAGTTCAAAATGCCGCAGCCAGAGTTCTGACTAGAACTAGAACATTTTATCACATCAGACCAGTCTTATCAGCCCTGCATTGGCTCCCAGTTAAATTCCGTATTGATTTTAAAATTCTTTTATTGACTTATAAAGCACTGCACGGGCTTGCTCCTGAGTACCTCCAGGAACTTATTTCCTATTATGAACCCTTATGTCCACTAAGATCACAGAGTGCTGGCCTTTTATTAGTTCCAACAATTAATAAGGTAACAGCAGGGGGAAGAGGCTTTTCTTGTAAGGCCCCCCAGCTTTGGAATAATCTTCCAGAATGTGTCCGGGACTCTGACAGTCTCAATATTTAAGTCTAGGTTGAAAACCCATGTACAGTTGTGATCAAATTTATTCAACCCCCACTGAAATAAAGTGTTTTGGCCAGTTTGACATTGATTTTGATCATTTCAGTCATCTTATTTACAATTATATCAAAGAGGCACTTATAAATTAGACAAACATAACATAATATTTATGATGGAATAACCACAAATGTCTTTACTGTGCTCACATCATTATCAGTTTTATTCAACCCCCTAGTGACATTATTTTTTAGTACTTAGTACAACATCCTTTTCCAGTTATGACAGCTTTCAAGCGTGAAGCATAGCTTGACACAAGTGTCTTGCAGCGACCTATGGGTATCTTAGCCCATTCTTCATGGGCAAAAGCCTCCAGTTCAGTCACATTCTTAGGCTTGCGCACTGCAACTGCCTTCTTTAGGTCCCACCAGAGGTTCTCAATTGGATTTAAGTCTGGTGATTGCGATGGCCACTCTAGAATGTTCCAGCCTTTCATGTTCAACCATGCTCTAGTGGATTTGGATGTGTGCTTCGGATCATTGTCCTGTTGGAAGGTCCAACGTCTCCCAAGCCGCAGGTTTGTGACTGACTCCATCACATTTTCCTCCAAGATCTCCTGGTACTGAAGGGAATTCATGGTACCCTGCACACGTTGAAGCTTTCCTGTACCATTAGAAGCAAAACAGCCCCAAAGCATAATTGACCCCCCGCTATGCTTCACAGTAGGCAAGGTGTTCTTTTGTTCATAAGCCTGGTTCTTCCTTCTCCAAACATAGCGCTGGTCCATTGTCCCAAACAGTTCTAATTTAGTTTCATCTGACCACAGTACACTGTTCCAAAACCTTTGTGGCTTGTCCACATGACTTTTGGCATACTGCAGTCGACTTTTCTTGTTCTTTGGAGTCAGCAAGGGGGTGCGTCTGGGCGTTCTGGCATGGAGGTCTTCGTTATGCAGTGCGCGCCTTATTGTCTGAGCTGAAACTTCAGTGCCCACATCTGACAGGTCTTTTTTCAGTTCCTTAGCAGTCACGCGGGGATTTTTCTCCACATTACGCTTCAGGTAGCGCACAGCAGTCGCGGTCAGGATCTTCTTTCTGCCACGACCAGGTAACGTTTCCACTGTGCCCTTTAACTTGAACTTGCGAATGATACTTCCGATAGTGTCTCTTGGAATATTTAACAACTTCGCAATCTTTTTATATCCATTGCCATTCTTGTGAAGAGCAATAACCTCTTCTCTTGTCTTCTGGGACCATTCTCTTGCCTTCACCATGCTTGGAAACACACCAGTAGATGTCTAGAAGGAGCTGAGTATTACAGTCCTTTTAAATCTGCCTAATTGGTGCTTATCATGCTTGATTGCTGCTCTTTGACATCCACAGATGTTTTCAATACCTGATGGAAAACACTGGAATGAACCTCTGTTCTTAGGAGTGGTAGTCGTAAAGGGGTTGAATAATTGTGTCAATGAAGAAATCACAAAAAGGCCATTTAATACTTTATGACAAAAAAATTGATGCTATCTTAGTTGCATTTAGTTCTTTAACAAGTCCTTGTAAGATTTCATTATGAACACAATTACAAATGTGCACTGAATTCCATAAAACCCTTCGCAGCATTGGGGGTTGAATAAATTTGATCACAACTGTATTTAGTTTAGCTCATAGCTCATTTTAGTTCATGTATTTAGCATTTCAGAGTGGCTTCATGTGGGAAATATTTGAACAATTGGTAGACACTTGTTGCTTTCTGGTACTCTGCCGTTATGTAGTCAGTTTCATCTGCTGCTTTGGGTAGTGGACAAGGCAGAAGATTTTCTTGCTCTGAGGGCCTACATGCCACAATTACAGGAATTGTCATAAAGTTGACTCATTAGCTGTCTCTGGTCCCTTAAAAGAGATAGTACCTTATTTGGTAACAGCAGAATAATAAGTGTATTACATAAACTTTTTGGTGTTTAATATACTTATATTGGCACCATCCACACCTTCAACATCGAGTGATTGTGGCGGTGAGGGTGAGGAAGGAGACCACCCCTGGCCTAGAGACCATGTTTTCGTTTGCTGGAGTGAAAGTGTCTACTCCTAAAGAGATATAATATTGGCCTTCAAAAATTCACCTTCAAACTTGAAGAAACACATTAAGGTAAGTTACTCACAGAAGACACACCAGCTTGAGTGTAGTGTTTTTATAAGGTAAGGGCATTTTTTGAGGGTAAACGCATGGCAGTAGGCTCACCCTTAGAACCCGATGGATGAATTTAATCTCCAAAATAGTTGTAACGAACCAACCAGGTAGACAAGGATCCAATTGCGGAATATGGTAGTTTTTATTTGAGACGTGAATACGGAGTACTCGAACAGACAAATAACTCCGCAGAGCGTGTGATGTGTATGGGTGCTGTAGTCGAGGTCAGGAAGGTCCAAGGTCACACCGGGTAGACAGAGGGCTGAAGGTTTACGAGGACTAGGCTGGGAACGAGGTCTGGAACGAGAGCAGAGGTCAGTACACAGGAGATCAATCATAGAGATAGAATGCTTGGTAAGTGGCGTGCCAACATTACTTCGCAAAGTGAGAGGGGGAAGCTTAAGTATTTGTGAAATGCGGAGTTAATGAGCAGCAGGTGTATAGAATAATTCAGGTGGTCATGTGCTGTTCCTAACAGTACCCCCCCTCCGACGAGCGGCACCAGCCGCAACCGAATGATTAGACGGGGGTGACCACGGCGACGGGGAGCAGGGAAGTTCAGATGGGCAGCGTGAAAGTCTGCGATAAGCGTGGGATCCAACATGTCCCGCGCGGGGACCCAAGCCCTCTCCTCGGGTCCATAACCCTCCCACTCAATAAGATACTGAAGCCCACCTCGACGCCGACGGGACTCCAGAATGTCTTGGATGAGATATGCGGGGTGCCCGTCGAGCTCCACCGGTTCAGGTGGCTTGGCAAGCAATGGTGTAGCGGACATGGGGCTGTAAAACACTGGCTTAAGCAGAGAGACATGAAAGACAGGATGAATGCGATACTGAGGGGGCAGCTGCAATTCATACGAGACGGCGTTGATCCGACGCAAGACCTTGAAGGGCCCGATGTATTTAGGGCCAAGCTTCTTACAGTTCTGCCGCAGGTTTAAGTCACGTGTGAACAACCACACTCTCTGACCAGGGTGGTAGACTAGAGAAGGTAGCCGGCGACGGTCAGTGTGGAGTCTCCAAGTGTGTAGTGCACGCCGCAGGTGTATGTGGGCTCGCTCCCAAGTACGTGCACTGTTCCTGAACCAGTCATCCAACGCCGGAATGTCTGACGAATATTGTCCCAGGGGAAGAAAGCCGGTTGATACCCGTATACACATTGGAAGGGAGTCATTTTGGTGGAGGAATGCATTCACGAATTTCGGGCATATTCCGCCCAGCCTGTCTGAGAAATGCAATATTGTCTTAGAAACCTCCCAATTTCCTGATTGACTCGTTCCACCTCACCGTTAGACTGAGGATGGTAGCCAGAGGTAAGACTAACTGTGACTCTGAGCAATTTGCAGAATTGTTTCCACAGCTGCGAAGTGAATTGAACACCTCGATCTGACACAATATCCTCAGGCAACCCGAAGATCCGGAAAACGAAAGAAAAAATAGCTTGGGCAGTTTCCATGGCAGTAGGTAACTTCGGGAATGGAATCAAGCGACACATCTTAGAGAACCTATTGACTACCACTAAGATAACAGTATTACCATAGGACATCGGCAGGTCAGTGATGAAGTCCATCACGATGTGTATCCAGGGCCGGCAAGGAATAGAGAGCGGTAGCAGTTTCCCCACAGGGAGAGTACGAGGGGTATGACTCTTCGTGCAGACACTACAAGCTAATATGTAATCCCGAACGTCATCTTTCAGAGATGCCCACCAATAAAGCCGTGATAGTAGATGCACCGTGCATGTAATCCCTGGGTGAACAGTACCTGCAGTATCATGAGCTAGTTGTAAGAGACATCCCCTCAACGACACTCGGTTGTACTGTTTCCCTGGTGGGCAATCGTCTGGACTCGGGTCAGTGTGTAGTGCATCCTCTATTTCACCTTGTAGGTTCCACCGAACGGTGGCTAGGAAACAGGTGTGTGGCAATATGTACTCTGGTTCCTTGTCTGCGGGATCTTTATCATGAATGCGAGACAGGGCATCAGCTTTTGTGTTTTTCAAACCAGGCCTATAGAGACCAAAGTGGAAACGGGAGAAGAACAATGCCCACCTGGCCTGACGAGGATTGAGTCGCCTGGCATCCTTTAGGTACTCTAAATTCTTATGGTCTGTGTAAACGATGAAGGTATGTTCGGTCCCCTCTAACCAGTGCCTCCACTGTTATAAGGCTAGTTTTACTGCCAGGAGTTCACGATTGCCTACATCATAATTAAACTCTGCAGGTTGCAACTTTTTGGAGTAGAACGCACTGCACAAGGGACCAATTTAGGGGGGTTTCCTTGACACTGAGAAAGGATTGCTCCCACCCCCACCTCTGAGGCATCAACCTCAACCACGAAAGGAACTTGGGGATCAGGGAGGTGTCGGATGGGTGCAGAGGTGAGTATACAGACAGAGGAGGGCTTTCTTCCTCCTCGCCCTCTCCGTAATACTCAGTGGAGGCTGAGTATACAGACCGAGGAGGGCTTTCTTCTTCCTCCTCGGTCTCTTCCTCTGACTCCTCCCCCTTGAACTCGCTCTCCGGGGTCTTCTCCGCCGAGCAGATCTCTATGGAGCCTACCCTCAGAGATGAGCAGTCTCTAGTGGAAGAGTGGTGTCTCTCCTTCCACAGCCGAATCGCGGCTTCGTGGAAGTAGTCCGACATCGACGCCACTCTAGTGTCCTGAGCCTGACGCAGCAGGTGTGCGCACAAATGGTCTTGCTGCATGGTCACTGGGGCGTTGTGATGCTGTGCAGGGGAAGAGGCATGGTAGTGCCTGCTGGGCCTCTTCCCTTTCTTGGCGCTGGTGGTATACCCTGGCATAATAATTTTCTGTGTTGCGCGGTGCGTTCGCGCAGTGTCTTGTGCTCGTTGTTGTCTAATGTTTACACGTTGTGTTATTTGTTTCTACGTGCGCTATTGCGCAATATATGTAAAATAAACGTGACGTCTGTTAGAAGTGGAGGATTTCGTGTCTCGTCCTTCGTCCCTCGCTGAACGTCACAGAATGACGAGCCGTCGGAGACACCCCAAGAATGCCAGGCTACACCACCCGGCCAAAGAAGGGCCAGCGCCCTAGCAAGCGAGGCCATGCCTCATCACCTGCCCAGCGCAATACCACCACGCTGACTCCTCCTGAAACAGGATCCAGTAAGTGCGTACATGCTGTGCGCAGCCCGGGAAACCTATATTCCCGAAATGGCAGAGGAGTATCGCCAGTCAGCGGTACGGGTGTGGAGGGAGCGACATCCCCCTCCCACCAGGGAACTCTCGCCAATACGGGTAGGCTCAGTGGAGCTCTGCGCAACGGAGAGGACCCCCGAGAGCGAGTTCGGGGAGGTGGACTCTCCCAGCAAGGAGGAGGAAGGAGAGGAAGACGCTTACCCTCCGTCTGTATGTTCCGCCTCCACCGTAGACTATGGTGGGAGAGAGGAGGAGGAAGAGGACTACCCTCCGTCGGTGTGCTCCGCTCCTACCGCTCCTGCCAGCCGCGCTGAACCAGGCGCGTCCGCCAGCCGTGCTGCTCCCAGCGGAGGCTACGCAGCAAAGGCTGGAGGGGGACCGTTACCCGCAGCACCTGCAGCACCCGATCTCTCTCCCCTCATCGCTCTCCTCCTGGCGTGCAGCCTGGTGTGTGTGTGTGCCAATGTTCGTAAGTTTGACCGTATGTTTACCAAATCCCCTTTTCCCGTTTGTTCCTCTGTGTGTAAGTGTTCCTGTGTGTGTGTTCGTGAACGTCCCGTTGAATGTGTCTAACGTGTTTTCCCCCGTCTTCCCAGGGAGGGTGTTCTAGGCTGTTCGTGGCGGACTCTCCACCGAGGGCGGTCATCTCCCAGACGCAGGACTGGGTGCTTCGGATCCGCCCATCGATGTGGGTTCGGGGCACTCGGTCCTGTTGGCACCCCGGGACGGGTAGTGCCCTAGAAGTGGAGGATTTTGTTTCTCGTCCTTCGTCCCTCGCCGAACGTCACAGTCGCTCTAGCCCAAATCAATGATAGATAACATGAGGACGACCACATACAAATAATTAAGGTAGAGTTTGCAAATATATGTGTTAAGCTGACCGTTTTATGTTGTATAGGTTTTGGTAGGCAGACAGTGGAGGGGAAACTGTCTGGAGGGGAGTATTTTATATTGTTATTACTGTTTTACATAGGTGCCTAATGTGCTTTTTGTTAATGATAAAAGTTCTCAATTTAATGTAATTGTATGAATGACTTTGGATTACTGATCAGCAGGTTAGGATCATGACATTTATGCTACCTTCCTGCTGCTATATCTGTTACCACCATCTGCACAAGGGGTGAAGGGTCAGATTGGCTCATCAGATTTAAAAAGGTACACTGAGCAGTTGTCTGAAATCTATATTTCATCACCTCAACATCATACAGTGTCTAAGGTGATTTGATGCATTTTCAGAGCGGTCAGCTCTATCTACTTTCCTTTGGATCCACAAAAAGCAGCATTCACTCCTACTTCATTGGGATTGACAAACGTTCACTCCCGTGCAAGGCAACAGGATCAGTGAGGGCCTTGGATGAGCTCTTTAAAGCCCAATTTGTCTTTGGCATAGCATATAGTTCTTCTCTGAACAATGTTTTTACTTTTGAGCAAACAGCCATATTGACATGGGGAAAACAAAGGAGACTTCCATAGTTGCTGAGTTAAGAGCAAGAATTATGCATTTATGCTGTAAAGCACTTTGATTTGCATGTACATATGAAAGGTGCTATAAAAATAAAGATTATTATTAGTGAAGAACTGCTGAAGTGAAACTATGAAGCACCAGCTTGAAGCACCTTAAGATAATTCATGGACTTTGTACAGGCAAGACTCTTAATCTTAAATGTGGTCAAGTGGGATGATCATGTTCGTTATGGTACATTTTCTGATCTAAGAAAACATCTTAGCAAGCAAGTACTATATAAGCAGTTCATTGGTTTTGGTTATTTTTCAAATCCTCAAAGTACCTGCAATACTTGTATTGCCACTCATGTTGAAGTGTCAACAGAAAATGTAGAGTCTGAGTCAGAGTTGTATTTGCCAGACATTGTAAATAGTGCAACAGTGTAAATAGCATCAGTAATTGCTAATCTGAAGGCAGATGTAGGTCATAGTAGTGAATTCTGTTATGATTTCCATGGAAGATGGAAGACATCCATCCAAGATATAAATCAGCATCTTTCAGCAGTCATTAACAGTGTTGTATAAAGTATTAGAGACCCATACTTGAGTAAAAGTACAAGTACTCCATCAAGAAATTGACTTGAGTAGAAGGTGAAGAGTCCTATAAAAACTTTACTTAAGTAGAAGTACAGAAGTATTCAGCATTTTTTGTACTTAAGTATTGCAAGTAGTGTATTCTAAAATTTATTACTCAAGTACTGCAAGTAAAAAGTACAAGTATTGTGTTTTGAATTAATTAAAGAAGCCATCAAAGTTTGATTATCAATTGTTTTTATATATCACTTACAAATCAAAGATGTCAAAGACCACAAATACAAGTGTTCTGGATGTACAAACAAGTAGCAACTTAAAAAACTGAGCTTAACACTTTGTACACAAAAAAACAGATAACCTTTGTGCCGCTACGTCGTAGGTTTGATGCAAAAGTACAAGTTTGCCTTAATTTAGCTGAGAAAATGAGGTGTGTTTTGGAAAAACAATTCGTCCGTCGGATTCTAAGGGTGATCCTACTGCCCTGCGTTTACCCCCAATAAATGCCCTTACCCTATAAAACACTACACTATAAAAATGGGCACATGATTAGTCAGCACGAAAAGAGACACAGCTGTTGCTAAATACACAACTAAGCGTGACATCGCCTTTATGATTGCCAGCTTGTTAATTGAATACTGCAGCACGTCATGAACATAATTAGGTTAGTTAGCTAAGATATCTAACCTAACTAGCGCTTACTGACAGCTAAAGCTGGTGTGTCTTCTGTGCGTTATATTTATAACTTACATTGATGTGTTTCTTCAAGTTCAAAGGTGCATTTTTGAAGGCCAATATTTCACCCTCTTTAGGGAGGCAGAGATGGCACTTCAATCCTATAGGAATTTACTTTCACTCCAGCAAATGCAAACACTGTCTCTAGGTAGAGCCAGGGTGGTCTTCTTCATCATCCTCACCGCCACGATCACTCAATGTTGAAGGTGTGGAAGGTGCCAATATATGTACATTAAAATGTCAACAAGCTTATTATGCAGCACTTATGCTGCTCTTCCGCTGTTACCAAACATGGTACCATCTCTTTTAATGAGATAAAAAACAAATTATTTGGAATAATTTTGAGTATATGTGTATTTGTATAAATATGTAAATTAAGCTGAAAAAGTTCCGTACAAGTGCATAAATACCACCTTGTAAATTCGCATGCACAAAAAACAAGAGGTACACGACCTCGCATGGGCAGAGCCAGCGCGATTGCGTCATTTTTGCCGCGTGGACCCTTGCGGCAGTCACGTGTCAAGTGAACCTAGATTACGAAGCTCAAGTGTTCAGTGAAGGCAGCAGCAGAGTAAACGAGATGCGACCGGAGCATGCTAAGTTTTCTCATAAGACAGTCTGATCGCTTGACCCGTTGACAGCGCCAGCTAACATGTTTATAATCGTAACGAGTAACTATACAGCACGTAAAAAATGTATCGGAGTAAAAGTATTAAACTGATGGAAAATATGTAGTGAAGTAAAAGTGGAAGTAGGAGAAAAAAAATAATACTTCAGTAAAGTACAGATACAGCATTTTAGTACTTAAGTACAGTACTGAAGTAGTTCTATGCACCAAAGAAATCCACACTGCTTGCTTTCAAGAAATGACTAGGTGTCACGGTGGGGAGGCCGGGTCGCCGCCAGAGGGCGCAGGCCACTCCCTCGGTCCCAGTCACCACATTACTAACACCTGTCAGTAATTATGTTGTGCACCTTTTATACCCCGCAGGTCGTTCGGTCCAGTGCTGCACATTGCCCTGTTGGAGCTCTACTCTGGACCTCTCTGGCTTCTCAAGTAGCCTGAACCTTATTTCTGTTATAAGAAGCTTTTCTGTTTGCATATTGATTAGAATGGATAATAAAGACCATTCAACCCTCGCCTTCGGCCGCCTCTGTTCCCGCGTCACACTAGGAATCCATTTCTTCTTTACAGTTTTTGTTGTGAAGATTTCACGTTTATTTAATTCATGTTTATTAAATTCATTCATTTTCACACAACTGCCGTGGCAAAAAATAAAATAAAACATACACTGTCAGGCCAGTGAAGAAACATCACTTCACTAAGTAAAAAGTAAAAAAATTGAGTACTTTATTGCAACCACACAGGGTATACAACAAAGGAACAGCCTCGGGACTGACTGACCTGCTCCTCTTTGTGTTCCCCTTTTACCCTCATCCAAACAGTGAAAGTTACCAATTATATCACTTAGTTTATAATCAACACCTTTTATGAGAATTTACCATTTTATACCATATTGGGTTTGGTGAAAATAATTGGGGTTAGGTGGACCATACAGGAGAGGAGAGAAAAGAGAGGGAGAGAAAGTAAAAAGAGGAAGGGCAGAAAGAACACAGCATAAAAGATTACTGCAATGGTTCACCAACTGCTGCTCCTGAAAGCAGAAAGTGTACCTAAGACATACAGCACTTGAGAAAAACTACACAAATGACTGTGATGTATGTGTCTGTGCGAGTGTGTGTTTATGTAAGTGCAAAAGAGGATAAATGCATGGAATGCACTTAATAGCGAGGGTAGAAAGCTGCGACAACATTCCACCAGAGGCCTGAAGCAGGCAGAGAAAGACCAGGGAATCCCGCGCACTTCCCAGTGACACCCTCCGAGGTGGGGCAAGTGGATGGCCCACCCAGGATCCGCAGCAGCCCCAGCCAATCCCCCACTCCAGCGCCCAATTCCTGCCCCGGCAGGGAGCAGGAAATGGGCGAGGTCTAGAAGAAAGAAAGAGAGGAGAGCCAGCTAACTAGCTAGCTCATTAGGCACCGCGTTTCACTGCCACCCCCCCCCACTCAAGGAAGGAAGAGGTCGACCCAGGGAGACCGAGGAAGACCCCACGTTGCCACTGCATCCAAGCCAAGACCCCCACCACCCCCACAGCAGAGAGTAGCCTGTACGGCAGGGACCCCACATGGGGTCGGTCGGTCCCAGACACCGAGCCCTGGGTCCCGCCACCAGGCCCCGCAGGAGAGGCCAGCCACCCCACCAAGGGCCAGCCCCTGATTCCCCCCCCACCCCCAGCCCCACACCCCAAAGCAAAGAGGCAGCGCCCCCCGAGCCCTTTATTGGCTCCTTAAGGTCCATCCTTTAAGCTTTATTGGTTAGGGGTCTCCCCCTTCACACACTAGTATATTTCAGGAGATAGAACAAAGCCTCAGAGAGACACTGAAAGTTACAAAGTGAGTCATCACTCTTCATGTTTTCAAAAAAAATCAAGTATATCCAGCAATCCTGTCTTTTGGTGTGACACACTTTACACAAAAATGCCCAAATTAAATTACTTTTCAGTCAGTATTACCTTTAAAACTATATTGTCACATTGTAGTTAGCATGGTTTTATGGTGTTGGCGTAAAGGCACATTGCTTAATGTCATGCTAAGTACTTGAAACCCCATATGGTGTGACACACCATCATAAGGTGTGACAGGGTTTTCTTGTCACACCATATGATCATTTTGTCACACTATATGATATAAACTGTGCATAAATATATAAATAATGGTCTTGATACATTTTTATAGTTAATAGTTTGTTGAATATTTTATACTTTTAACATATTTTGATAATTTATGATTATATTATTCACATTTAATATCTACACCAACTCAATTTGGTTAATCCCTGCTATCCCATTTTCAAGCTGAATCCATGTTAAACTACATCATTTTGTCACTCAAATGTTTCCCTTTATTTAGTTTGAGGCAGATTTCATTAGATGACGAGAGATGGCACACTTTTAACAGATTTTAATGATACAATATCAGCTTGCTGTTTGATCATCGTTTTACTTATTCTCATTTTTAAATTAATTTATGCATTAAATATAAAAAAGTTTAATGACTTACCAAAGATTATTAGAATTCATTTAACCAATATTCACCAGATTAGAATAAAATGTGTAACATCGAAGGAATACAGTAAATAGATTAGTTAATGCCTTATAAGCATTGTTCACTACGTTGAGTAGAATTCACTATTCTTCAACAATTTTGTGATTTTGCTGTAACTAAAAATGATTTCAGTCACTTGTCAAACCAAGTTTGGTTGTTTGGTAAATGCAGATTTTTGCATACAGATTGCTGTGGCATGATTCATCATATGGTGTGACACCATGTAATTTGGTGTGACATTCAGAATTTTGAAAAAAATTAAGGCTTTTTGATAATTAATCATAAACTCAACAATGTGGCTGATGGGGAATAGTGTCAGCAATAGTTACATGAATTTTGGTACTTTTATAACAAGATACTCACAAATTAATTTGAAGTATACTGAAAGATTATGAGTAAAAGTCTTCTTATGAGTGTTGATGAAGTAAATTAATACAAAAGATAACATATTTGCACATGAGAAATGGTATATTTTTAAATAGTAATGATAAAGAATCAGGATAATTGACTTACATTATTACATTATTGTGATGGACATTTGATGACTTCCATTTGTCAGGCTTTCTTTGTATACATTAAACACATTAGATATAGGTGTTGGAGATCTTTTTACATATAAGTTCATTTCATTCATTCATCATGGCACTGAAGCCATTCTCGTGACTTCAGTAGGCCTCAGATGTGTGTGCGTGTGTTCTCTGGCCTCGGCTGAGGCCTAATCTGATGTTCCTCTGGTGTTCCTAAACTGACCTTGCTGGAGACGCCAAATCTCTACTTGGAAGGGACTACGGCGACACTCAGTCTGTCATGACATCACGAGGATGCTGAGCGTGGAGGGGGCATGCGTCATATGCATCTGTCAAATCAGCGTTAATTATTTCATGTATTGTCCAATCACATTTGGTTGATCACCTCGTGTTCACCTCGTGGACACCGTGTGTATTGATGATTAAATGTATAAAAGATGAGAGTTCGGAATGGGAAATTAGCTCTCTCTGCTACAGACACCTGGTGTGTTTGTAACTGAGATCTCAGGGGTTAATCCATGCTTTGTTAAAATAAATCATTGTACTTATTACCTAACCCAACTGCTTCTGACTTGTTATTTGTGCTCACCATTTAAGGGTTTCAGAATTTCTAACACAATTATATCCCTTTTTAATTTAATTCACAATAAAATTCATGCCACACCATATGACAAATTTAGTTAATAAGACAGTAAACTAGTGAATAAATGTAAAATTCAAGGAAAAATCTACAAGACACCTATATATTTGGAAATATAAGAGTTGATAGAATATAACCCAGTGATTTCCATGACTTACATTTGAGATTTTTTTTTTACTTTTTTTTTTGCCAAATATGTCAACCCCCCTTATATACGTGATGTATATTACGCCCATCTCCATATACAACATATGAGATGTGTCACGGAACAGCTCCGGACCCCTCCCTGTGGGCGTGTGTCTACGTCGTCTGCGTCTGTGGCTACTCGTGGGTGTGGTTGTGTCTGCGTGTGTTCATTCGTCCCACCTGTGGCCCGTCTCGTAATCACTCGGGGCTCATGTAGTTTGTCTATTTAATGTGCATTCGCGCAGTGTCGTGTGCTTGTCGTTGTCTTTAGTGTGCACGTCGTGTGTGTGTTACTGTCGGTCTATTTTAAATAAAGCAGTGACGTTGGCTGCAAAGCAGGATCTGTCTCGTCCTTGCTCCTACCCACCACCGTTACAGAACGACAAGCCTACTCGAGACACCATGCCCGGCCACAAGTCCAAGACCAAAAAGGGCAAGAAGAAGACCAGCAAGCGGCGCCACCGCTCATCGCCCTCGTCTTCACGGGGAAGCTCGCCTGTCCGGATCGGCGTCCTTGCGTGGTGTGAGACCGGTCCGCCACCAGAGGGCGGCAGTAGAGTGGAGGTAAACCAGCCCACGCCGGACAGCCCCCCGCCTACTCAGGCGCAGCTGGAGGGCGACCCTGTATGCGCGTCCTTGCTGCGTCACGCTCGGAAGCACCACAACCCCGAGGAGGGACTCCGCCAGGAGGCGGTGAGGATATGGAGGGCGTACCACTCCCCGTCCTCCAGGGAGCCCTCGCCCCAGCGGGGAAACACCGTGGAGCTCTGCGGGTTGATGAGGGACCCCGAGAGCGAGCTGGGAGAGGAGGACTCCCCAGACGAGGAGGCGGAGCCGGACTACGGTGGAGGGGATCACTATCCGTCATTGGACGACGCCTCCACCGTGGACTACGGTGGGGAGGACTACCCCCCATCGGTGGAAGACGCCTCCACCGTGGACTACGGTGGGGAGGACTACCCCCCATCGGTGGATGACGCCTCCACCGTGTACTACGGTGGAGAGGGCTACCCCCCGTCGTTAGAGGCCGCCTCCACCGTGGGCTACGGTGGAAAAGACTACCCACCGTCCGAGGTCTCCTGGAGCGGAGACAACGAGGACAGTCCTCCTCCCTCGGAACTGTTCGTCGAGATCACTAAGGGGAAGTGGACCCCCTCTTCCGATCGCTCCAGTGACAGCGACATGGACTGCACCCGGGGTGGCAGCCCGGAGCGACCCATGGACTGGAGCCAAGGAGAAGAGCGGGAGGACATGGAGACCGAGGTCGACCGTCCACACAGCCCTTTCGGCACGACCGCCAGTGGCTCTGCGTCCGAAGCGTCCTTCAGCCGCGCAGCACACGGCACGTCAGCCGGCCGCGCAGCACACGGCACGTCAGCCGGCCGCGCAGCACACGGCACGTCAGCCGGCCGCGCAGCACACGGCACGTCAGCCGGCCGCGCAGCTCACGGCACGTCAGCCGGCTGCGCAGCTCCCAGCGGAGGGGCTGCAACCACAGCTGGAGGTGGAACGGTGCCCGCAGCTCCCGATCTCTCGCTCCTCTGGGCTCTCGTCTTGGCGCGTAGCTGGGCGCCTGTTTCATGTTTGTGTGTGCCTGTGTTCGTAAGTCTTCCCGTATATGTGCCCAATCCGTTATTCCCTTTCGTGCCGCTGTGTGTTAGTGTGCTAGTCTGTGTGTTTGTGAATGTCCCGTTGAATGTGTCTAACGTGTTTTCCCCCGTCTTCCCAGGGAGGGTGTATTCGGGGGTTCGTGGCGGTCCTGCCGTCGGGGGTGACGGCTCTCGGAGGCTCGTAGACCAGCGGCTCCGGACCTGCCCGTCGGTGTAGGTTCGGGGCATTCCAGCTGCGCCGGACGCTCCGGGAGTAGCGAGCCCCTGGTGGCGGGTTCTGTCACGGAACAGCTCCGGACCTCTCCCTGTGGGCGTGTGTCTACGTTGTCTGCGTCTTGCCGTCTGCGTCTGTGGCTACTCGTGGGTGTGGTTGTGTCTGCGTGTGTTCATTCGTCCCACCTGTGGCCCGTCTCGTAATCACTCGGGGCTCATGTAGTTTTTTCGTGCAGTGTCGTGTGCTTGCTGTTGTCTTTAGTGTGCACGTCGTGTGTGTGTTACTGTCGGTCTATGTTAAATAAAGCAATGACGTTGGCTGCAAAGCAGGATCTGTGTCTCGTCCTTGCTCCTACCCGCCACCGTTACAAGATGGTCGCTCTTTTCCCAGAAAAACCGAAGATTTTTGACCATTACCTCACACACTGCTGCCCCGGTCATGACCCGGACCATATCTCTTACAATAGAAGTCTGAGGGAAATGTGCAGGCTCCACATGTGTCTGTACATGCGCCACATGCGTCTGTGCCTTGTTAGTGCTGGGCTAAGGTATTTTAGGAGTCACCATAGAATAGGCTAAGGTGTTTTAGGAGTCCCCTAGAATTTTCTCCACATAACTGAGAACTTCTCAGTTAATGTGATACATGGAATGTTAGAAGGGGTTACCCAGTATGAATTGAAGCAATTTTTTGGATATTTGAAGGGAAGACATGTAACATCAAGATAAGTGGATTTAAGAATACAAAGGTTTTATATTGGACTCTAGGAGAGTAACAATAGACCAGTGACTGTGAATTTATGCGAAAGGTGTAATGATCTGAGACTGAATGCAGTTCAATCATGGTGCCTACTGAGGAATTGTCCTCTTATCTTTGTAGATTTGGTAACTTCTACCAATACTGGGACCTACTTCTTTTATTACTTCACATAGTTAATAATATATTCTCCCACATGTTATCTCAAGGTTTATGTTTATTTAAAACATCTGATTGATGGAAAACCTTAAACTATTCAAGCAGAAAAAAAAGAGCACCATTTTCTTATCCATTATCCTTGCTGCATCCAGAAAATTGAACCTGTACTTAATAGTTGGTGTATGCAGTATGAAGGCACACATGTGTTTTTCAAAAAGCAACTAAATCATTTTTAAAAACTAACATTGGCCAAAAAACATCATAATCATATGGCATACAGTTGGCAATCTTCAACCGTTTTTAGTCGCTTAGACAGTGGTCCAGGGAAAATGGTGTCCTTGAACATGGTAAAAGGAGGTTTTGGAATTGTTTCGGCAATGAATGTGCCCAGAATCACTCGAGTAATGGGCTAAATATCATGGGTTTGTTTACCATCCAAACCTGGTTATCTGTGGCAAAGCTGAATCTGAGATGCCTTTTATATCAGATCGATTCTGTTCTGATAATACATGGAAAACGTCTGCTGTTCATGTCAGGGCTGGCTCGGATGTGGCTCCTCCAGCTACCACAGGAGGGGGCTCCCGAGTCAGCACCAGGCGAAGTAGACGCAATCAGCAGTGATCTGTCACACCTGTTGTCCTGGTTTCTTAAGGAAGTTTGTTGTGACTGATCACTGCTGAATCGTTGTGGTCATGCCGATACGCTTTCAGCCCTTCTCTGCTTTCTCTACCACTGCGTTGCCTTGTAAGGTGTCTCACCATGTTCCTCTCTCTCTCTCTCTCTCTCTCTCTCTCTCTCTCGGATAGTGCTTCTATCTGTGCCAGTCTGTCAAGTAACCCCGAGATCGGTTTGACTCCAGGGGGATGTCGTATACCAGTGGCGCCGGTTTCTGATCGAAGTCAGCTGAATTCTACTGTAATAGATGCCTCAAAACTGAATTTAGTGCTGAAGTCAGATGGTGTCGGGCCACCATATTTTCGTGGTGATGACTCCGATAAGTGCAATATTTCTGAGTGGGAGGAATTGATGAAGATCCACCTTAGCAAAGGTGGTCATCCTGAATCAGAAGGGGTGGAAGAGATTTTAAGTAGACTTCGGGGCCGTGCTAGAGACGTAACCAAGGTTTGGATGCGCAATAAGTCAGGAGTTATTGATGTGAATGCGGTCTTCGAACACTTGAGACATCACTTTAGCGAGTCAGTCAGTTCAGGACTGCCTTTAGCTGATTTTTATGCAGTAAAGCCACGTGTCAATGAGAGTCCACTAGATTATTGGGTTAGGTTGAATAAAGCGGCGGATGTGGCAGAACAGAGCCTAAAGGGTGAAGGTAGGACTCAGTTTAATCGTGACATGGAGCTAGCAGTTCTCTTCATACAAAACTGCCCAGATCGAGACTTCGCTTTAGTATTCAAGAGCAAGCCCATGCGTTCTTGGTCAGCTTGTGAAGTGCAGGAACGTCTGGATGACTTATTGAGGGAACGTAAAGTGAAATTACGCCATCTCAAACAACATGTGACCGGGACCTCTAAGGTGTCTCAGGAGTGTGATACAAGTGGTCTGATGGTTTCACCGTCTAATAGCCAGGGCTGTGATGTGGAGCTGACTTCTGGGGTTACAGATAGGGACACTCTTGACAGAGTACTGGGCATGTTGGAGCGCACTCTCGCGGCTAGTTCTCAGAGGGTTTCCCACACTCGTACTAGAGATCCCGCTGGACGCTCCCGTGGGTGTAGAGTTTGTGACAGCTTGGAACATTCTACCAATGTACATTGCAGAATGCACAAACTCTGTTTCAAATGTTTTTCTCCTGACCATATCAGTCCCAACTGTGGTGCGGGTGCTCAAAAACCAAGTGTTACAAAGCCTCTCAGTCAGCCTAGATAGCCTCGTTGTAAATGGGGGCATGGCGGGGCTTACTACTGACACCTCCACTGCTGACGCCGAATCCGTGTATTCCTATTTTTCTGAGATGACACCAAAAACTGAGACTGTGGTTTTCCAGAATCTATTGAGAGCAGCACCCAATGACAGTCTATTTTACACGACAGTGCTAGTGCAAGGTAAAGTGGGGCTGGAAGGGATGCTGGATAGTGGATCAATGGCCACCACAGTACGTGCAGATATCATTCCTCAGTTACGGGAAGCAAGAGTGATTACTGATAACATTCAGCCGGCAACCGATATGGTTTTAGTGGGTTGTGGGGGGAAACGAACTAAGCCTGAAGGGGTGTGTGACTTGATTTTGGAGTTATATGGCTTTCGTTTTGCAGTGCCTGTCCAGTACTCTCTGTGGGGAGTACAGTTGTTGTGGAGCCAAGCACAGCCCGTTGTGTGCATCGCAACATTCTTGTAGGACGGGTTGTATCACCGCTCTGGGGGGACGGTTGGCTGCCTGTGAAGATAGTGAACCCCACTGCTAAGGAGATCACTCTGAGACGGAATGCCAAAGTAGCCGATGTATACCCGTGCATTGCTTTGGAGGATTTTGATTGTGGTCTGAGTGGTGCGGTCCAGCAGAATGTGGGATCAGTGCACTATGACAGCTCAAGCGGAGTGTTTTCAACTGGCACTTCAGTAAGACGCCAGCTGCCCAGTTGCGACGAGAGATTGATCGGTCTGGGATTACACGACATAGACTTAGAAGGTTGTCAGGTGTCACCATTTTGGAAAAATAAACTTGTTAACCTCATTACCAAGTATGACAGTGTGTTCTCCAGGCACCGTCTGGACTGTGGGGAGGCACGAGGGTGTTGTCACAGGATACGACTGACTGATAAGCCATTTCGGCTTCCATACCGACGACTCTCCCCAGCCCACTACTAGAAGCTACGAGAAACCCTGGATGAAATGGAGGAAAGGGAGATTATCCGCAAGTCAAGTAGTGAATTTGCATCACCTTTAGTATTAGTGTGGAAAAAGAATGGTGAATTGAGGCTCTGCACTGATTTCCGGTGGTTGAACGCGCGCACAGTGAAGGATGCACACCCCCTTCCCCATCAGGCTGATGTCCCTGCTGCACTTGGTGGTAATGCCTTTTTCAGCACGATGGACTTGACATCAGGATACTACAACGTCCCACTGCACGAAGAGGATAAAAAGTACACTGCGTTTTCCTCGCCATTAGGGCTGCATGAGTACAACCGTCTGCCGCAGGGTTTGTGCAACAGTCCTGCCACATTTATGAGGATGATGCTGACCATTTTTGGTGACCAAAACTTTTTGAGTCTTCTGTGTTATTTAGATGACCTACTCGTTTTTGCCAAGTCAGAGGAGGAGAGTCTGCAGAGGCTGGAGATGGTCTTTCAGCGCCTCAAGGAGAATAATCTAAAGCTGTCTACCTCCAAGTGCTACTTTTTGAGAAAATCTGTAAAGTTTTTGGGTCATATTGTCTCAGAGGAGGGTGTGGCTACTGATCCAGCCAAGGTGGAAGCAATTGTGAAAGTAACTGAGCACCAACTTATGGAAGATGATGGTGTTACCCCGTCAGTGGCCAAGATTCGATCCTTCCTGGGTATGGTTGTGTATTACCAGCATTTTATAGAGCACTGTTCCTCGCTGGCAAAGCCTCTTTTTCAGCTGACGGCTGCACCGAAGAGACCGAGGAAGGGTAAGGGCATGAAAAGACCTATACAGACTCGCAGGCTCACTCCAGCAGACTGGACTGAGGAATGTAAGCAAGCGCTGCATGACTTAAAGGATGCCCTACTCAACCAGGCGCTACTGGCGCATCCGGACTTCACAAAACCATTTCTGCTATCTGTAGATGCATCCACAAGGGGTCTAGGGACAGTCCTTTCTCAGGTCCAGGATGGGTGTGAAACAGCGAGACCTATAACTTTCGCCAGTAGGTCTTTAAATTTTGCACAGTCAAAGTATCCAGCACACAGGCTAGAGTTCCTGGCAATGAAGTGGGCCATTCATGATAAGTTTAGTCATTGGTTGCGTGAACATAAATTCACAGTGTGGACGGATAATAATCCTCTTAAATACATACTGACAAAACCGAAATTGGATGTTTGTGAGCAGAGGTGGGTTTCCAAATTGGCTCCATTTGACTTTGACATACAGTACATACCTGGGGTCAAGAATGTGGTTGCTGATGCTCTTAGCAGAGAGCCTTTTGTAAGGTTAGGTATTATGAGCAGGCTGAATAAGACCCCCTATGACATGCTGTTGCGTGAGGCGGAAACTTTGAATGTGGAAAACGTGCAGGACATGTTCCGGATATCGGGCAGGCCGTCTGAGTCCACCGGCTCTAGTGAGTCAGGACCTGTTGGCTCTCAAGATGAGAGGGTACCGGCCGCGGGCCTAGAGAGCTTCAAGGGAAAGCTGTCCGGGGATGAGGTTTCTGCTGTGTTGAAGTCTCATGATCGATGGACGGAAGGTGCTCAGGCAAGAGCTGTCTGTCATATACAGCATTTTACACAACTGGCAGCTACAGTGCAGAGCCCACTGCCTGTATTTTCACTGGAGGAGCTACAAGATAAGCAGTGCCAAGATCCTGTGATCAACAGAGTCAGGTTCTTCGTGGAACGCGGGAGGAGGCCATCCAGGAGGGAGCGAGCCCATGAGCACCAAGAGACCATGCGCACTCTGAGACAGTGGGGAAAACTTTCAGTACGATCAGGAGTACTGTATCGGGTGTCAAAGCACCCAGTGAGTGGTAGAAATGTGTTCCAATATGTGGTTCCCACCGCTTTGAGAAGTCAGGTCATGAAAGGTATACATGACGAAGCTGGTCACCAGGGTTAACAGCGCACTCTGTGGCTTGGGCGTCAGAGATTTTACTGATCGTCCCTTGAGAGGGATATTAAGGAATATGTTTCCCGTTGCAAGAGATGCATCTTGGGAAAGACCCTGGAGCCAGAAGCGAGAGCTCCGCTTGTTTCAGTGACCACAACTGCACCCTTAGAGCTAGTCTGCATTGACTTTTGGTCAGCTGAGGATGTTAACAACAAGTCGGTTGATGTTCTGGTGATAACAGATCATTTCACCAAGCTGGCATGTGCATTCCCTTGTTCAGACCAATCAGCAAAGACTGTGGCCCGCTTGCTGTGGAACAACTTTTTTTGCATTTATGGGTTCCCGAATCGCATACATTCAGACAGGGGTGCGAGTTTCGAGAGTTCTCTTTTAGCAGAGTTATTACAATTGGCAGGGGTTAGTAAGTCAAGCACTACGCCTTATCACCCAATGGGCAATGGCCAGGCTGAACGTTTTAATAGGACGCTGGGGAATATGATACGAGCTCTTCCGCCTAGGTCTAAGGCTAAGTGGCCACAGTTGTTGAATGGTCTAACCTTTGCTTACAACTGCACAGTGCATGAGACCACCTTATTGCCTGATGTTTGGCCGCACACCTCGCCTGCCTGTCGATGTTATGTTTGAGAGCATCCTCCTGGATGATGACACTGTCAACATAGACAAGTATGTTCAGTCCTTAGGGGCAGATCTGAGAGAGGCCATGACGCTGGTGCAGAGGCACGCAGAGCAACAGCAGAGTAAACAAACTGAGCAGTACAATCGGTTCTGCAAGGGGCAGCTGTTGGTGCTGGGGGATCGAGTTCTTCTAGCAAACAAGAGTGGAAGGGGCTAGAAGAAATTGGCTGATCGTTGGGAGAGTACTGTGTATGTAGTAGTAGGCAAGAATGGGTCATTGAATGTTTACAAGATTCGCAACCCTGCTACTGGGTGCATTAAGACTGTCCATCGAAATCTGCTAATGCCTGTGAATTTTCTACCTGTGCCTTCTTGGGAAGGGTCTGAGAGTCAGGGTTCTACTGCCACTGGTGGGTCTAGTTCAGAGGGGCAGCTATCAACTGATGAAACGAACGAGCAAGGAGGGCGCACAACCCGTTGGGTCGCTGACTTACAGGATGCATGGGAGCTGGGACAGGAGAATGATTCTGTGAGCAGTTGTGGAGGTGACGCGAGTGAGGGTTTTGATTATGAAGTACGGGGGCCTGTACAGCATGCTGGGTCGGTAAGCAGTTCAGTCTTAGGCACTGATGAACCGCAGGGTCGGGCAGAGTTGCCATTGTGCCAGAGTGGTTTGAATCAGTCAGAGCAGGGCTCTTGGGACAACATGCTCAGTGGAGTTAACGACCTTGTGTCTTCTCAGCTAGATGAGCCAGCTGTGCATTCTGAAACCCCACGGTTGGTTTCTTCTGACTCCATGCAGGAGGGTGGGTTGCGTACCAGATTCGGAAGAATTATTAACCCAGTGAATAGGCTGATACAAACAATGTCCTCACAGAGGTTGAAGCGTGTTGTTGTTTCCTGAACAAGTGGAATTTGTTTTGAAACCTGGTTAAGGGGGAATTTTTTTATGGGGAGTATATATTTTTGTTGTTGTTTTTGCATGTTACCGAGCTTTTGTGGTACATGTACATTTTCCCTTTCTCTTATTGTTTTTTTTTTTTACATTGTGTCATGACACAGGGAAATATCTGCTGGTGATGTGGCTTGTGTAATGGACTATGTACAAGGCATAGTTTTCTGTGGGTGGGCTGGGGATTAGCTGCCCCTGGTCTATCTTAGTCCGTCAAGGGATGGCTTAGGAGCCGAATGACCATTCTGGTTTAAGTAGAAAGGCCTCATCTCAGTTGAAGAGTGATTATTATGCCAGTTGGTTCTTAATTTTATTTATTTTTTTGCTCTGTTTATTTGTTATTTGGGGTTGGGGCTATGGAATGTGTGTTGGGCCATAATCTAGTGTAGTATCAGTGGGGGAGGGTGTAGCAGTGTGGTATTGTTACTCCACTAGATTAAGCCCCTCCTAGAAACTCCTTTCTGCTTTTATGTTTATTTGGGTAAAGACGAGCTATTAGAGCGGGTGGTTATGGGACAGAGAAGGTCAAAGCCATTGGGACTATAAGTGGGTGTGGCTTATTGTCGCAGCAAGGGGTTCAAAACTGTCGCTGTCGCATATTTCGTCCTCTTTATATAATCACTCACTGATATTCGTTGTGTGTCATTCATGTTAAATGTATTCATGTTAGTGTGGTTTGCTTGGTAACTGTCCGTAGAATGTACTGTTCTGTTTCATGATTAAAGTTTTGTATTGTATTGTGTATAAATCGTTAATAAGCATGTTCATGGCGCTCGCTAGCGCGAGTTATGTACGCGGGGAGTGCTAACTGGAATGCTAATCGTGCTGCAATAGTAGCCGAATGTTCTCTTTCTTTATTAGTAAAACACTGTTCGTTTTCGCTAATAGTTTGAAGAATATTTTCTTTTTTATTTATATGTCTGTGTAATGCCGTGATTAATTGGTTTTAAGTACCTTGTTTAATGTGTGGACACGTTGTTCCACAGGCATGTCCGTGAGAAATGTTGGGTGCCTTATTGTGTTTGTCCACTGTTTGCAGGTATGTGCGGCGCTATTGCATAGCCATGTGATTGATTTATGTTGTTAAGGATAGAAAATGCATGTGTGATTTATATATATAATGCTTGTGTGCTTTATATATATATATATATATATATATATATATATATATATATATATATATATATATATATATATATATATATAGTTGTGTTCATTAACAATATCATTTGTTGAATTGTGTGCTAGTGCCTTTTTTTTCCTCTTTATATAATCACTCAGGCGAGAGGCATGTCCGTGAGAAACGTTGGGTGCCTTATTGTGTTTGTCCACTGTGTGCAGGCAAGTGGCGAGAGCATGCAGATACAGAGATATCTGTGATAATAAAGTGCTGCTTCCCACACATACCAGAGCTGTGTCGTCCCTTCCGGTTGTGGAGACAAGAGTTCAGATACAAAACAAAAACTACACAACGCAGGAAAGAACATGTTACACTTGCCCCTTGTTGCGTACCCTGCTCCTTCCTGCATGCTAGGTCGGTGTGCAGTTCTCCCCTGAGTCCTCCCAAAAAGCCATCAGCGAAAGCTAGCAATCTGGCAGGCAATGTCCAGAACTTGACAGTGTATTCCGCTTCAGTCCCAGAGACTGGGAGCAAGGATTGTCTACACACCTACTTTTTTTATTGGATGATTAAAGACTTCCTTGAGGTCCTGGACAAACTTTGGGTTGTCTGTTAGCAGCAGGGATGAGCCAGACACCACTACTGTGCCCCAGCGCAAACTCCTGGAGATGATGAGACATAATGAACGCTATCTTGACTCGGTCAGACAGGTGGGGCTGAAAAAATTAAACAAATAGCCATAACATGCACAAGTTGGGTGAGAGGTGAGTCTTTCAAACACCGGGAATCACAGCACAAGAACTGTTATCAAGCTTGCCTGGTTGAATGTGCACTAACAATGGCAGCTTTGAGCGTTAAACAGTGTGAGGTAGGGAGTGATAATGAGTGGACAACTAATAATAAGGAGAGGCTGAATGAGGTAATGGCTGTGAGGGTGAAGGTGTATGTGGAGGAGTGAGTGTCTCTTTACTAGGCTTGGTCCGGAGCAGTGCAACACCTGTTTTTTTTAACAAGTTGATATCTGTTCTCTAAGCTTCTCCATCTGCTTCTTGTGATCCTCTGAAATCATGTTATAGGATTCTTCTCATTATAATGTACTCCATCCATGCCTTACTTCATTGAAGGCAAATCCTGAAATGTATGCTTGAAATATTTTCCACACCAAAGCAACAAGATTTGAATGTTGATATTGGCAGTATATTAATGTCAATATTAATACATTAAGTTAAAAATCTTTTTCATCTTCCTGAATTGAAATCTTCCAGCCTCACCTGCCACTCATCACCACGCCCCCTTTTGTGTCTCTTATACACCTTCCCACTACTTCCTAGTAACGAAGTATTGCAGATTCATGCCGCATACTGAACGTTTCCTGTTTGCCTGTTTGATCTCCTGTGTTCTGACCCTCGCTTATCCCCCAGACCTCGTCTCCTGCTTAGCCCTTCTGTACCTTCTGTATTCTGCTCTACCGTTATGACCCTGGACCATTCCGACCATCCCAAGAGAACGTAATCGCTACAGATCTTAATGCTAGTGATTCACCTGTCGTTTTCTGTACACAGGATTCATTTGAATTATTTCATTATTTCCGCAGTTGGATCCTTCTCTGCCAGGTCAATACGTTACATTATTTTTTATTTTTTATTCTGCTTGATTCCATGATAGCCAGTGCAATGTTTAACAATTGTTTTCTACACTCATCTTCTGCAGCATGAGAAACAAACAAAAAATTGGTGCAATAGTTAATTCTAGTCCAACATCTAGACCCAGTGGTCTCAGGTGATGCCCAACACTAGCCCGCCACCACCACAATGGAATAAGGCTGCATGTCATGAAGAAATTAAGGAAACCCTGTATTTGTTTTGTATAACTGTGCTAAACATTTACTAACATGTAAATGTAACATTTACCAAGTACTGAACAAAGCGTTTGGTCAGGTTTAGCACGCATGATTAATAAAAACACCCATCAAGCTTTTTTTGTGTGCACTAAACTAAAAATCAATATCAGAACATGGAGAGCACACTTTGCATGGAATATGAAATATTGTGCAGAATTTGTGCCTTAAATCAATTTTCTGTTACAATGCAGCTACAGTACTTGATTTCAATGATGTCTGCTTGTGCAGAAAGCACATTACCAAGACTGGACACTTTGATTACATTATCTAAGACAATATCTGCCCTGGACTTGTATCACTACTCCTCCATTCAATAGGACAAATTTAGATTGTGTTGATACTTCATTATTTTACAAATTTTATATCAATAAATATTAGTATATCATAGTTACTACTTTTCATGTGACACATCAAAATGCCTTTATAATGTGTGTTTAATGATGTGCTTATAATCAGCATGGTTCTCCTGCAATTTGGAGCACATTTCAGGAGGTCATCCATAGTTGTGATGAATTCAGTTACTGCTTGAGCTATGACCTATTACTTCATCAGTTTACCCGAGACTTGTGGCATCATTGTTTTTTCCCGAGAAGGACAAAAGAATGAAAACAAACCAAAAACAAACATTCCCTGTGACGCGGGAACAGAGGTGGCCGAAGGCGAGGGTTGCACAGAATGATCTTTATTCTTATGAACAATAAATGTAGAATAAAAATCATGCTTGTCCACAAAAATGCAAATGAGCAATTATCAAAGTAGTAGTTTCATTCTTTTTGCACTTTGCTGAAATCCAAAAGGTTTAGTTAGCCAAATGAAGTGCTTGTTATTACCTATTGTTCCTATGTTCTGACTTTTTCCACTGCATCGCTTGCCTCTAAAATTAGATAACTATGAAGCCTTTGACTAGCACACTGTGATGTGATGAAATTGCTCAGTGTCCAGAAAATAAAGTGTCAAATGAACAAGTCAAGCTGTTTGCCAATCTTATTGGCAACAGGATTCAGCAGAGTGAAACTGAGTTGGAATCACTATCATGAACTACTTTTACTAATATGAACAAGCCTGGTAAAGTGGAATCTACTTCTCCAGCCCACTGGAAGACTAGTTCAGAGTTTAACTTATTGCTCCTGGTTAACCAGCTCTTTCATTACAGCTTTTCATTACTGCTCATCTTGTGAAGAATTACAAATATTTATGTCTATGGTAGCTAAACACACTAATGCTAAAACTCCACTTTCACAATATGTTAGGGGGTGGAGTGTGTTGAATAAGACCCTCATCCTGGTAGGTCTTCCTGTATGCACTGAAGGAGCATCCTGAGTCACCTATGTGGCACTGGAAAACTTGAAAATATTCAGGGTATAGATAAGTTGGGCTTTGGTGCCTTTCTTGAAATGGATGATTAATTTAAACTTATGTCCTTACCCAATGACTCTTGATAGCTTGTCGATCTCATGAACAAGATATTCTCCTGCTGCTAACTGAGGGAAAGCCATTCAGAGGAGGAACAGACCAAAACATTTCAAATGGGCAGGGTGTGTCTTGTTCAGGCTGAGGAACAGTGTGCACCCAAGGGTGCTAAACACAGCGGCAAACCTACTATGAAGTCAACAATTTTAGACACACTCAGGTATTTGAAAGTTTACCTAAACCATATGTGATGTTAAACAAAAGTGTCAAATATTAGTTTAAAATAGCAGTCTTAATATTGTCATAGACAATATAAAGAAAATGTCAGTCTTAATCCATGCTCCACCCTGACATAATTACTATTTAACCTGAGCAAGCTTCCTTATAAAAACCCCCTTAGAGGAAGAGGTAGGTGAAAGAGTGGAAGCAGCCTCTCACTTACATCCCAGGGCTGGTAACGATGGGAAGGCCAATAATGTCTCGAGTGTGGATGCTGAGATGGGTTACATTACTCATCATACTGCAGTCATCACAACAAACAGGTTGGTTCTTGGTTATAAACTGGATTACACTTGTAAACTGTTAAAGATATTTAAATGCTGTTTTGTTTTGTCTGCTTGAATTGCCTGCTGTCTGTCAATTTATGCTCTGACAGTTTCACTCAGATGAAAGAATCTTTGTTTATTCATTTAATGAGCAGTGATATAAAGTTGTATAGCAAACATTTTGGAAAGGAAATAGTGATTTGTATCAGTGATTGTTTTTCCTCATGAAAAAACCCTAGTGTTCCAGTGAATTATTAATTTTTGCCCTATTAAGAATAAGTAAATAAACTTTACCTTGTAACATCTGTATGTAAGTGTTTTTAGTGATTCTTTTTAAATCTACATGTATCAGAAACATTCTGAATTATTCAGTGAAATTGTGTTCAGTGATGCCAGAAGCACCAGGTAGGCCTTTCTATACAGGATATTAAGTATATTAGATCAGTTACAGTTTTGTTAACATTAAGATGGCCATTTGTAATGTTAGACTGAGAGGAGTCGGTCACAAATGCGAGTAGAGGACAGGTACATTTTCAACATTAACTAGACATTTCTTGGCAGAACACAATAGGTTAACTTTCCCATTGGTAACACAGAGATGAGACTTACTAGACCAGCGTTTCTCAAAGTGTGGGGCACACCCCACTGATGGGGCGCATGGGTATTGCAGGTGGGGCGCAAGCAATTGGAAGAAATGAACCTTTTTAAGGCCTGTTTGTTTTGCATAAGCCCCGGATGTTTAAAATGTCTGCAGAACAGTGTAAACCAGGGCTAGATCCGGCCCTTTAATGAATTTGTACCAGCCTGCAGCCCATCTCCCCATAAATAATAATAAATATTTGATAAACCGCCACGCTTCTATGCGGCACGCTTCTCTGTCACGAGTGTCACGTTCGCCACCCACCCCCCGGTCAACAAATCATGTTCAACACCCCCCTCCCCCCTCGTCAACAAATTACGTTCGCCACCCCTATTAAATTTAGTTCAATAAATTATAAAATGTGAAACTTGCATTTGTATTTTATTACCATTTTGTTTGGGTGATATAGGACAGGTGGGGCGTGGGATTTCCCCTTCTTCTGAGGTGGGAAATGATAGAAATAGTTTGAGAACCACTGTAGTAGACCAACACAACATGATACACAAGGGACAGCAAGCCAACAACAAACAGTAACTACTTTAACGAATAGACAGACTAATAAAAACATGTAAGAATACAAGACTAGACAGAGAGCAAACCAAACTAATGAGTAAATATAACTAAAACAGAGCAACCAACTTAACCAGAAAGAAAAGAATACACAACTTTGTAAAATACACAAACCACAGAATTCTACAGAAGAAAACATGAAAGATAGTGAGGGTTACAGTACATGAATCACAGAGCAGTAGGTACAGGTTACAAAGCATGAACCTAGACAAACACAGAGTTCAAAAGATACAGAGACAAATAATACAAAGGCTACAGTAACAATTACCAGCAACAAATGGACACAGGTGAAAGTACCAAACTGAAAGTAAACACGGGAGCACATCAAAACAAGGAAGTCAAACACAAACAAACATGATTGACGGGGGTGATGGGGTCAGTCCATTTTAGGGTAGGTTGCAATGTTCTGGAGAACTCCTTTTAATGAGCTACTGAAAAGTATTATAGTAAAGAAACTCTCATTTGATCAGATCAGAATTCTTCTAAAACCCAAGTGGAACAAACAATGACAATGAAAGAAACATCACATATGATCTTCCAGTGTAATTCCAAAATTAACACATATTAATGTACCCATGATATCATGTAATTTTTTACTTAGTATAGATTACAACATTTATAGTAACACTAGCATTGACATTTTAGAAAAGGTTACAATGTGCTGGAGAATTGCTATTAATAAGCCATAACGGAGTATTTGTGATGAATTTTATCAATAATTTAAATTCAATCAATCAATCAATCAAATTTTATTTATATAGCGCTTTTTACAACAGTTGTTGTCACAAAGCAGCTTTACAAGTGCCGAGTCCTAGCCCCCAGTGAGCAAGCCAAGGGCGACAGTGGCAAGGAAAAACTCCCTAGTTTTTGCATGAGGAAGAAACCTTGAGAGGAACCAAGACTCAGGGGGGGAGCCCATCCTCCTCTGGCCGACACCGGTCACCATGACAACAACAACAATATAGACAGAATGTAGACAGAATGTAAAAGATGCAATAATGTCCATTTAGACCGAAAAAGATGTAATAATGTCCATCATGGTGTAGGCATCCGGTTAGGCAGGAGGTGGCCGGCCAGGATGGATCGCTTGTCTCTCCTCATCTCATTATACCTCAAGCAGGCGGGCAGCCATGTGGAGAAATGAAACAGGGAAAATTAGCTCTGTATGAGGACATATACAGGACAGGTAAAATTATAAACATTTCTGGAGTGTGGCAGCAACTCCGGCACTAAGTTAAATTATTACAGCCTAGCTAAAAAAAAAAAAAAAAGGCAGAACCAGAAGGTAACATAGGCTTGGGGGCATTCTGAGACAATGGCATCCGTCCACTGCACTGTCAACAAACTTGAGTGACCACGAGCAGTGACAGGATGACAGCACCAGCACCCCAGTCTACCATAAAACCCTTCGTCTATGAACCCCTGGATCTATACCTTTATCTAAGGGGGATATTAATTATCAAATGCTAGACTAAATAAGTGGGTTTTCAACCTAGATTTAAAGATTGTGACTGTGTCAGAGTCCCGGACACATTTAGGAAGATTATTCCAAAGCTGGGGGGCCTTATAAGAAAAGGCTCTTCCCCCTGCTGTTACCTTGTTAATTTGTGGAACTAATAACAGACCAGCACCCTGTGATCTTAGTTGACGTGGGGGTTCATAGTAGGAAATAAGTTCCTGGAGGTATTCAGGAGCAAGCCCGTGTAGTGCTTTATATGCTAATAATAGAATTTTTAAATCAATACGAAATTTAACTGGGAGCCAATGCAGGGCTGATAGGACTGGTCTAATATGCTGAAATTTTCTAGTTCTGGTCAGAACTCTAGCTGCGGCATTTTGAACTACTTGAAGTTTATTTAGATTCCTATTTGAACATCCTGACAGTAGTGAATTGCAGTAGTCTAGTCTAGAGCTAACAAAGGCGTGCACCAATTTTTCTGCATCATCCTGTGATAATGCATTTCTTAATTTGGCAATGTTGCGGAGATGTAGAAAAGCTATCCTAGTAGTATTATCTATATATTTATCAAATGATAGGTCAATTGTTCAAATTCCAATAATGATGTGTATTAATCTATGGAGGCTACTATATTTTAAAACTTCATAATATTGACATGGCCATTTTATGAGAGGTTATAGTACTTTGGACATCTGGGGTGGGTTTCCCGATAATGAATGATCTTAGAAAGTTACTGTGACGCTGGGCGACGACAGACGGACGAGACACAGAATCCGTTTTCTTGCGACAGACATCACGTTTATTCTACAGTGATTGCGCAATAGCGCACGTTGAACAGTACACACACACAGCAACGTGTAGACATAGACAACGACGAGCACAGGACACTGCGCGAGCGCACATTAAATAGACAAACCACATTAACCCCAAGTGATTACGAGACGATTCACAGGTGAGATGGATTATCACATGACATAGCCATCACCACGGAATATCCACAGACGCAGACGATGCACGTAGACTACGTAAACACACGCCCAAAAGGGAGGGGCCGGGGTCCTCAACGTGACAGACGCCCCCTCCAAGGGCACTACCCGTCCCGGGGTGCCAACAGGACCGAGTGCCCCGAACCCACGACGATGGGCGGATCCGACGCGCTCAGTCCTGCGTCTGGGAGGTGACTGCCCTTGGCGAAGCGTCCATCATGAATCGCCTAGCACACCCTCCCTGGGAAGACGGGGGAAAAGACGTTAAACACATTAAACGGCACAGGAACAAACACACAAACAGGCACGCTTACACACATCGACACAAACGGGAAAAGGGGGTTTGGTACACATACGGGTAGACTTACGATTACAGGCATACACACACAAGACACAGGCGCCAGGCTGCGCGCCAGGAGTAGGGCGATAAGGGGAGAGAGGTCCGGAGCTGCTGGTGCTGCGGTAGGCAGTGCTCCTCCTGCCTTTGCTGCAGACTCTCCGCCAGGTGCAGCGCGGCGGGCAGACGTGCCCGGTGCAGCGCGGCGGGCAGACGTGCCCGATGCAGCGCGGTGGGCAGACGTGCCCGGTGCTTCGCGGGGGACTCCTCCGTCTGTCTCCATGGGCTTCTCTTCATCCTCCAGGACCTCCTCCATGGACTCTACCGGGCTCTCACCCCAGGAATAGTCCATTGAGCTAGCCCTGGAGGGTCTGGAGGACGCGTTCCCGCCAGGAATCCCCCGCCCCTTCATAGTGCCCACGGAGGAGGGAAGGCTCTCCTCGTCCTCCTCCGTGTAGGAGCCCTCCTCCTCTTCCTCTACGGTGGAAGAGGAACCTACGGGCGGAGGGAGGTATTCGTCCTCCTCCGACTCCCCTTCCTCTTCACCGTAGTCGACGGTGGAACCGTCGCATAGCGACGGAGGGTAGCCCTCTTCCTCGTCGTCCTGCTCCTCCCCTCCACCGTAGTCCACAGTGGAGGCGGAGTCCTCTGACGGAGGGTAGTCCTCCTCCTCCCCCCCTCCACCGTAGTCTACAGTGGAGGCGTCGTATAGCGAAGGAGGGTAGGTCTCCTCCTCGTCCGCCTGCTCCTCCTCCTCGCTGGGAGAGTCCCCCTCCCCAAACTCGCTCTCGGGGGTCCTCTCCGTCCCGCAGAGCATAAAGGAACACACCCGCAGGGGTGAGGGATCCCTGGAGGATGAGGGGGGATATTTCCTCCACAGCCGCACCGCCTCCTGGCGGACCTTCTCCGCAGACTCGGGGTTGTCATGCTCCCGAGCCTGACGCAGCAGGGACGCACACACTGGGTCCTGCTCCAGTTGTTCCTGCGTAGGCGTGTCCTCGTGGGGCGGGGAGGAATCCCCCTCAAGCTCGTGGACACCCCTACGCAGGGGCGAGAGCTCCCGGGAGGGGGAGGGGCGCTTCTCGGGAATAGCCGTTTCCCGAGCCGCGCAGAGCAGGTAGGCGCACTCTGGATCTTCCTGGAGCTGCGCCAGAGTCGGCGGGGCTTCGCGGCGCGGGGGGGAGGAAGACGTGCGGTGATGCCGCTTGCTGGGGCGCTGTGCCCACTTCGGCCGAGTGGCATAGCCTGGCATTCTTTTGATGTCTCTTGCAGGCTCGTCGTTCTGTGACGCTGGGCGACGACAGACGGACGAGACACAGAATCCGTTTTCTTGCGACAGACGTCACGTTTATTCTACAGTGATTGCGCAATAGCGCACGTTGAACAGTACACACACACAGCAATGTGTAGACATAGACAACGACGAGCACAGGACACTGCGCGAGCGCACATTAAATAGACAAACCACATTAACCCCACGTGATTACGAGACGATTCACAGGTGAGACGGATTATCACATGACATAGCCATCACCACGGAATATCCACAGACGCAGACGATGCACGTAGACTACGTAAACACACGCCCAAAAGGGAGGGGCCGGGGTCCTCAACGTGACAGTTACGAACAACTTTAAGAATGACGTAACTTTAAGAACGCCAAATTTACGAGTGTTTCCCAAAAGCCTCTGTAGTCTCCAAATTTATTTTATTTTTTTATTTTTTATTTATTTTTTCCCCACCACCACCACCCCCTCTCTTCGGAGGACTATTGATACTTTATTGTTTATTCAATCATAAAAACATATATAAATGGAGGGAGGGGGGGTTTAAAGGGAGATGAAAAGGGGGGGTGTAAAGGGGGACAGAAACAAAAGGAAGAGGGGGTTAAACATATATACAGATATATAATATAATATGGTATAATATAATGCAAGTCTCCAAATTTATGAACAAGTTCTAAGTAGTTCTTAGTTGACTCCGCCTCTGCATCTGCACTGGAAAAGCTCCGCTAGTCGAAAACTGAACCACTGATTTACATATATTTTTTCATTATTACGACGCAAACGTATCATTGGCAAAATGACAATCATAACAACTAACAACTAATAAGTGTTAAAATTTCAAGTATAAGTGTCACGTTGAGGACCCCGGTCCCTCCCTTTTGGGCGTTTGTTTACGTTGTCCACGTGCATCGTCTGCGTCTGTAGAACTACGTGGTTATGTTTATGTCTTGTGATAATTCGTCTCACCTGTGACTCGTCTCGTAATCATGTGGGGCTAATGTGGTCTGTCTATTTAATGTGCGTTCGCGCAGTGTCCTGTGCTCGCCAATGTCTACAGTTTACTCGTATCAGTGAGTGTTTCATGTTCTTTGTGCGCTTTATGCGCTATATGTCAAAGAAAACAAAAGTGACGTCAGTCCAAGGAGGATTCCGTGTCTCATCCTTCCCTGCTACGCCGCGCGTCACGAGCCGTCCGAGACACCCACAATGCCAGGCTACAAGACCCGGTCAAAGAAAGGAAAGAAGCCCTGCAAGCGGCATCACCATGCTTCGTCCTCCCCCCCCGCGCCGCGGCTCCACGCCGACTCTGGCGCAGATAAAGCGGGACCCCGAGTGCTCCTATCTGCTATCAGGGAGCGGCTCAGGAGGTAAGTACTCGAATAGAGACAATAGCAAAAGGGCTGGAGGTTGACGACATGAAGCAGACAACTCAGCGGTGAGGCACTGCATCTGTCGTCCTTATAAACACAGGATGACAGGTGCACGCCCTCACCGCTGATTAGCCAGCCCTGACAGAGCCCCCCCCTCTAGGCCCGAGACCCCGCGGGCCCAAGGTGACAGCCCTGTCCCGGTGGAAATTTTGGATCAGGGTTTGATCCAGGACCCGGCTGGCCAAAACCCAGGAGCGATCAGCCGGACCGCACCCCTGCCAATCAACCAGGAACTGCTCCCGGCCCTGGACCCGACGGACATCCAACAACCTACGGACCGTGTAGGCCGGACTCCCACCGACCATACGGGGGGCAGGCGACGTCGCGGCGTGGGGTAGATGGCACAGAACCGGCCAAAGCTGCGAGGCGTCAAACACAGGGTGCACCCGGAGGGATGGAGGAAGGGACAGGCGGTAAGACACCGGATTGACCCGCCACTCGACCTTATAGGGGCCCAGCGGTGCCAGCTTCCGGGTCTCACCGCGAACCAGCAGGTCCCTAGACGACAGCCACACCCATTGTCCAGGACAGAAAGACAGGGCCGGAAGGCGATGCCTATCAGCACAGGGCTTTTGGCCAGCCGAGGCCTTGAACAGGGCCCTGCGGGCCCGCTGCCAGGTCGACCTGCAGCGGCGAACCAGGGCCCTGGCATTGGGTACTGCCACATCCCCCTCCTGGTCAGCAAACATAGGCGGAGCATAGCCGTAAAGGCACTCAAAGAATGACATGCCTAGGGACGAGTGCCAGAGGGTGTTGTGGGCGTACTTTGCCCACATCAGCTGATCGGACCAGGAGGTGGGATTGGAGGAGGCCAGGCATCGGAGCATCTGTTTGAGGTCCTGGTTGACCCGCTCTGTCTGGCCGTTGCTCTGGGGGTGAAACCCAGAGGAGAGGCTGGCCCTGGCACCCAGGAGCTTAATGAACCGGCGGTAGAAATTGGCGAACCCCAAGAAGCACTGGACCTGATGGACTGACGTGGGCACAGGCCAGGAGGCTATTGCTTTGGTTATCACGGAAACCGAGGAACGAGACCCCTTCCATATGGAACACCGACTTCTCCAATTTGACATTCAAGTGGTTCTCCAGCAACAACTGGAGAACCCTTCTGAAGTGCCCAACATGTTCCTTGAGCGACTGGCTGTATATTAGTATGTCGTCCAGGTAGTTGAAAGCATAGCGGTCCAAGGTCTCCCTTAATACTTCATTTATGTACTGCTGGAAGATGGCTGGGGCATTCATGAGCCCAAACGGCATCACGAGGTACTCGTAGTGACCCGAAGGGGTAATAAAAGCAGTCTTCCATTCGTCCCCCTCACGTACTCTGATAAGATTGTAAGCACTGCGCAAGTCCAGCTTGGTAAAAATTATAGCTTGCTGCAGTGCTTCGAAGGCCAATGGCATGAGGGGTAAAGGTTGCCTGTCTTTCATGGTGATCTTGTTGAAACCCCGGTAATCAATACACAGCCGTAAACCTCCATTTATTTTTCCCACAAAGAAAAATCCCGCACCCACGGGAGAGGTAGATGGCTGTATGAGCCCTGCAGCTAAGGACTCCTGGATGTACTCATCCATGGCCTTGCGTTCAGGCGGAGCAAGTGAAAACAGACGACCCCTGGGAGGACTCATACCGGGTAAGAGATCGATAGCGATGTCATAGGGTCTGTGTGGGGGCAAGAACCCGGCTTTTTGTTTGCTGAAAACCTCTTGTAGGTCATGGTAATCAGCAGGAACGGGAGTGAAGTCTAGCTGTTCAGCAGGGCCCTTGCCAACTCTAGGACTAGCAGACACTAAACAGGTCGTCTGACATAGAGGGCCCCACTGTTTGACTGACAGGTGCAGCCAGTCGATGTCTGGGTTATGGTGCTGGAGCCAGGGCAGACCGAGAATAAGGCCTAACTTAGGGGCACTGATGACGTACAGCATTATACGTTCGCTGTGCTCCCCTATTCTCGTGTCCAGGGGGATAGTCTGGCTGCACACACTCCCTGACATAAGGACCCTCTGTCAATGGCGGCCACAGTGAGGGGTGTTGACGAGTGGGATCCCGAGGAGGCCGCTAAGAAGGTGTCAATGAAATTGCTGGCTGACCCCGAGTCAACCAGCATGAGGAGCCTGTTTTCTGAACCTCCTCGCCAAAAGAGGGTGACGTGGAGGGTTAGGGCCTCAGAGTGAGGAGTACCAGAGAGACCCGCCGTAGCCTCCCCAGCTACCCTTTTCCCTGAAGGTCGGGGCAGCTGTCATGTCTGTGGCTCCCCTTACCACAGTACAAGCAGCAGCCCTCTTGTATGCACGCCTGTCTCTCATCTCTTGACAGGCGAGTGTGCTCTATCTGCATCGGTTGCTCCCAAGGGGCCTCACTAACACGGTCCACCTTGGATGTGAGGGAGCTGGCTTGAGCGGTGGCAGAGAATCCAGGCTGGGAGCAGCGCCTGGTTTTCCATTCACGTAACTGATTGTCTAGCCTGACCGTCAGCTCAATAAACGTGTCCAGATCAGTCAGTAGATCCCGGAGGGCTAGCTCATCTTTGAGACCCTCATCTAACCCCTTGAGATAAGCCGCTGTAAGGGCTTGGGGCTCCCAACCGCTCTCAGCGGCCAAAGTATGGAACTCAACGAAGTACTCGGCCACCGTACTCTTGCCCTGGCGTAGTTTCAACAGCCTTGACTCTACTAGGCCACCGGATGCAGGGTGGTAGAAAGTGCTCCTCAAGGCTTGTGAGAACCGTTCTATACATGAGCACACTTCGGGTTGGTTCTCCAATACTACCCAGGCCAAAGCCTTGCCAGAGAGCAATGTGAGGATGTAGGCTACCTTGGCTTTCTCCGTAGGAAACCGCTGTTCGAATATCAGGGCACATTGCAACAAAAAACCACGACATTCATCGGATTCGCCTGTGAAACATGCAAGCGAAGGGAGAGCAGGCTCATAGTGAACGGGCGTGGCTGAGGGCACAGCAAGCAGCAGGTTAACAGGAGCAGCGGGGGGTTGGCTAATATTCTGCAGGGCCACCAAAACATTTTGTAGCTGCGCTATTACTTGTTGCAGCATTTGCTCGTGTTTGGCTATAGCCTGCCCTTGTCTGGTTAATGCGAGTTTCATTCCCTCTATCTCGTGGGAGTCGGCTGGGTCCATGTTAAGGCTGAGTTGTTCTGTCAGAGCAGGAGATGTAGGAGACGGAAATCTCCGCGAATATTTTTAGGTGGCGGACCCAAGCGCCTTGTCCGTGCACTGAACGATAGTACACACGTGAGGAAATAGACATGTCGCGCTGTATTTTCAGTGCCGACAACGAGGGAGAACTGAAAGTAATTGCGGAAATACTCAACACGTATAACAGGGGAGAACTGAAAACAATTGCGGAAATACTCTACACGTAACGAACAAACAGAAAACCAAAGAGAAACAAAGGACGCCAGGGGAAGTACAGTTGTGATCAAATTTATTCAACCCCCACTGAAATAAAGTGTTTTGGCCAGTTTGACATTGATTTTGATCATTTCAGTCATCTTATTTACAATTATATCAAAGAGGCACTTATAAATTAGACAAACATAACATAATATTTATGATGGAATAACCACAAATGTCTTTACTGTGCTCACATCATTATCAGTTTTATTCAACCCCCTAGTGACATTATTTTTTAGTACTTAGTACAACATCCTTTTCCAGTTATGACAGCTTTCAAGCGTGAAGCATAGCTTGACACAAGTGTCTTGCAGCGACCTATGGGTATCTTAGCCCATTCTTCATGGGCAAAAGCCTCCAGTTCAGTCACATTCTTAGGCTTGCGCACTGCAACTGCCTTCTTTAGGTCCCACCAGAGGTTCTCAATTGGATTTAAGTCTGGTGATTGCGATGGCCACTCTAGAATGTTCCAGCCTTTCATGTTCAACCATGCTCTAGTGGACTTGGATGTGTGCTTCGGATCATTGTCCTGTTGGAAGGTCCAACGTCTCCCAAGCCGCAGGTTTGTGACTGACTCCATCACATTTTCCTCCAAGATCTCCTGGTACTGAAGGGAATTCATGGTACCCTGCACACGTTGAAGCTTTCCTGTACCATTAGAAGCAAAACAGCCCCAAAGCATAATTGACCCCCCGCCATGCTTCACAGTAGGCAAGGTGTTCTTTTGTTCATAAGCCTGGTTCTTCCTTCTCCAAACATAGCGCTGGTCCATTGTCCCAAACAGTTCTAATTTAGTTTCCAAAACCTGTTCCAAAACCTTTGTGGCTTGTCCACATGACTTTTGGCATACTGCAGTCGACTTTTCTTGTTCTTTGGAGTCAGCAAGGGGGTGCGTCTGGGCGTTCTGGCATGGAGGTCTTCGTTATGCAGTGCGCGCCTTATTGTCTGAGCTGAAACTTCAGTGCCCACATCTGACAGGTCTTTTTTCAGTTCCTTAGCAGTCACGCGGGGATTTTTCTCCACATTACGCTTCAGGTAGCGCACAGCAGTCGCGGTCAGGATCTTCTTTCTGCCACGACCAGGTAACGTTTCCACTGTGCCCTTTAACTTGAACTTGCGAATGATACTTCCGATAGTGTCTCTTGGAATATTTAACAACTTCGCAATCTTTTTATATCCATTGCCATTCTTGTGAAGAGCAATAACCTCTTCTCTTGTCTTCTGGGACCATTCTCTTGCCTTCACCATGCTTGGAAACACACCAGTAGATGTCTAGAAGGAGCTGAGTATCACAGTCCCTTTAAATCTGCCTAATTGGTGCTTATCATGCTTGATTGCTGCTCGTTGACATCCACCGATGTTTTCAATACCTGATGGAAAACACTGGAATGAACCTCTGTTCTTAGGAGTGGTAGTCGTAAAGGGGTTGAATAATTGTGTCAATGAAGAAATCACAAAAAGGCCATTTAATACTTTATGACAAAAAAAATTGATGCTATCTTAGTTGCATTTAGTTCTTTAACAAGTCCTTGTAAGATTTCATTATGAACACAATTACAAATGTGCACTGAATTCCATAAAACCCTTCGCAGCATTGGGGGTTGAATAAATTTGATCACAACTGTAGCTGGCTGGCTGGCAAACGCAGTGAGGAACAAAAAACCAGGGGAGAATAACAGGAAGAATAACAGCGAGAGGAAAACTTGAGAGGGGCCAGGGAGTGGCGCAGGAGGGAAGTACTCGAATAGATAGAGAAATAAACAAAACAACTGAAATGAGCAAGAGGCAGGGTGACGAGACACCGAGCAGAGACAAAAGCAAAAGGGCTGGAGGTTGACGATATGAAGCAGACAACTCAGCAGTGAGGCACTGCGTCTGTAGTCCCTATAAACACAGGATGACAGGTGCACGCCATCACCGCTGATTAGCCTGTGGTCTGACTCATGGGCTCCTCCTGGTGGCGACTGGAAGAGCCGCCCTGGGGCCAGCTCTGACACATGTGGCATGACTTCTGTAGTCAAGTCAAAAATAAGGGGACAGAACTCAGAATGGAAAAGGGTTAATACTGGTGGATGTCAAATGTGCACAAGTTCCCTTACTGTTGAGGAGGAGAAGGCACTGGGGATACTGAAGCCCACAGCTACTGAAGGGATACCAGGGTACAGGACCCCATCCGAAATCTAGCATCTAGATTTCCTGTCCCCCCCAGATTAATATTGAGGTCATCAACAGGCGGACCGCGGTCCGGATCCGAACCCGAATGCAGTCCTATCCGGACCCAATCTCATTCCTGATTAACTGCATACGCCAAAATTCTGCATTCAGGCAAACTACATGGCTTTGTGGATTATGTCGTCTTCTTTAATTATGTCTTCTGTTTAAAGCTCTTTGAAGAGCTGCCATGTTCATCACACAAGCACAATTGCTAGCCTTAATCCAAGTTACTTAATCCAAGCTACCGATTAATCAAATCCATTTTATTGGTTAAGTTAAACTAAGCTTAATAGGCCAACTTGTATCTATTTCTTTGCAAACAATACATTAATTCTGAAAGTCTGAAATGCTATTAACTGCACAATGATGAACAGAGAGATTTAATTAATTATTGGGAACATATGAACTAATGCTGAATAATTCAAAGTAGTACATTTGATTTTGCTGACAATGTGGTATATGCGATGCAATTACTTAGAAAATAGGCTACTAGGCTAATTATACACGTAAACGCAAATGTTGTAATGCCGTGATTAAAACCAGTGCGAGTGAAATTAGCACTTCTATCCTTTTTGAGGTAGAACTGCACATGAGCTTCGAGTTAAGAAGTACTTAGTTACGAATGGGTCCGGAGATTCTTAAGTTACGAACGACTATAAGTACGACGTAAGTTACGAAGAGTTTTGGGAAATACTCGTAAAATTAAGCATATTCGTAAGTACGAGGTTACGAAGTACTTAGAGTTACGGACGTTTTGGGAAATGCCCCCCAGGTCATCTGAAACTCAAACAGTACAATTAGAGGAGAAGAATGAAACATCATTAGGTAGGTACAACTTCATAGTCTATATCCCAGTAATTAAAAGAATTAAACGCTGGCTACCACATTTCTTTTCTTGATAATATTAACATGGTGATTTTATGATGGGTTACAGTCTCCTGGAGAAGTGATATTAATATTTGTGATGCATTTGATCAATAATCTGAATGGGTACTCCATTTGATCAGCTCATGAGTCTTCTGAGACCCAAAAACTGCAATCAGCAGAAATGAAAGAAGGATCATCAGGTGTAAATTTCTAGTCTATATCCCAGTAATTAAGTGTATTAATATATGAAGCTTATTATATTTTAAAACATGATAATATTGACATGGCCATTTTATGAGAGGTAACAGTAGTCTGGACATTTGCTTTCAATGAGAAAACAAGGTTTTGTGAAGTAGTTGATTAATCCTCTGAATAGATACTCTCATTTGATCAGCTCAGGGTTCTTCTAACACCCAAGAGGACCAAACAGTGACAGTGAATGAAGAAACATCAGGTATGATGTTCTAGTGTAATTACAATTGTAACGTGTGTTAATAGAACCAGGACACTACTTAAATTATTAATTTGTGTAGTCTACAACATTGCTAATAACATTAATATTTTAGAAAAAGGTTACAGTGTTCTGGAGAATTGTTATTAATGAGTAATAATTAAGTATTTGTGAAATATTTGATCAGTAATCTGAGTATATACTCTTATTTAATCAGCTCCTGAGGCTTCTGAAACCCAAACAGTACAACCAGAGGAGAATGAAGAATCATCAGGTAAACATTTCTAGTCTATATCCCTAAATGAATTATACACTGACTACGACAATTCAGTACTTGAAAATATTGACATGGTGATTTTATGATGGGTTACAGCAGGGCCGGAGTGGGCCACTTTTTCAGCCCGGGAGTTTCATATCCAAATCCGGACCAAAATTATTTTTCCCTCCCAATCGGCCCAAACTAGAGATTGACATGAGCCAGCCCATCGGGAATCCTCCCGAATCTCCCGATTAGGCACTCCGGCTCTGGGTTACAGTATCCTGAAGAAGTGATATTAATAAGCCAACATAGAGCATTTGTGATGCATTTGATCAATAATCTGAATGGGTACGCTCATTTGATCAGCTTAAAATTCCAAATATAACATGTATTAATAGACCCAGGACATTACTTAATTTATGATATGATATAGACTACAACATTGATAATAAAATTGACATTTTTGAAAACATTAGTGTTTGGGAGAATTGTAATTAATGAGCAATTATTAAGTATTTGTGAATTATTTGATGAGTAATCTGAGTGAATACTCTTATTTAATCAGCTCCTGAGGCTTCTGAAACCCAAACAGTACAATCGGAGGAAAATGAAAAATCACCAGGTAGACCTTTCTAGTCTATATCCCTAAATGAGTTATACGCTGGCTACCACATTTCAGTACTTGGAAATATTGACATGGTGATTTTATGATGGGTTACAGTATCCTGGAGAAGTGATATTAATAAGCCAAAATAGAGCATTTGTGATGCATTTGATTGTCACGGTGAGGGGGCCGGGTCGCCACCAGAGGGCGCGCAACCCGGCCAGCAGCCGATCCCAGCACACACCCCCGCGCACGCAGCCACTCCCACAGTTGCAATCACCATCATACTGAGCACCTGTTTCTTGTTTACTTTGCACTTCTTAAGCCCGCAGGTCGTCTGGTCCAGTGCTGCACATTGCCGCTACACGAGCGTCTCTGGTTGATAGCGAATCCGTCACTGCGTTCCCTACCGTGTGTGTACGCTACGAGCTTCACTTTGCATCCACAGTGTGTGCGCTACGAGCTTTACCTTGCATCTACAGTGTGTGCACTACGAGCTTTACCTTGCATTACTTGCTGTGTATGCGCTACGAGTGTTACTGGTTGCCATGGATAATAAACTACCTTCTGTCCAACCCACGTCTCCGGCTGCCTCTGTCCCGATGCCCCCGGCGTCACAGAATGTGCAGCCTGGAGCAGCTGGAGGCGAGGGCGCCTCTGCTATAGAGGTGTTGGCCCATCAAGGCATCATCCTGGGCAGACAACAGCAGGAGCTCCAGGAGCTCTGCTCCGTGGTGAATACCCTGACGACCTGCATCCAGGCTCTGACGGTACAGGCATCTGCGCGCCCTCCGATGCCAAGAACGCCGATTCCTCCACCCGAGCCCTACAATGGGGATCCGGAGCGCTGTGAGGGCTTCCTGGTCCAGTGCCAGCTCTATTTCACCAGCATGCCCCACCTGGAGGAGAAGGAGAAAGTCGGCTTCATGGTGAACAGGTTGCAGGGCAAGGCACTGGACTGGGGAGCAGCCCAGATCAGCGCGGAGAAGCCCTGTACCCGCAGCTATAACCAGTTTGTTCGCGAGCTGCGGGCGGTCTTCAACCACCCCAGCCGCGGGAGGGTCTGCGGCCAGAGCCTGTTACAGCTACAGCAGGGAAGCCGAAGCGCCGCAGACTACGCCCTGGAGTTTCGGACCCTGGCCGCCAGGACTGGTTGGGGAGAAGCAGCTCAAACAGACGTCTTCCTGGCAGGGTTGAAGCCCGACCTGAGGGCGGAGTTGAGCTGTCGGCCCGAGGGACAGGAACTGAATCAGATGGTGCACCTGGCCATAACCATGGACAGGTTGCTGCAGGAGCGAGGCAGAGGAGCGGCGCTTCCTCCTACCCCGCAGGCTCCCGTGCACACACCGCCCCGTGAGACCACAACCGCCGAGCCCATGGAGATGGGTGCTGCCGCCCCCCCCTCACTCATACCGCTGGCCCGAGGAGGGGGCGGGCTAGGGTAAGTATCGCTCTGATGGGTAATCTTTTAATGTGGGAGGCGTCAGTGTCTTACGGGGCGATGTCCTTATCTGTGTTTGCATTAGTGGATACGGGAGCCTCGGGGACCCTGATGCGGAGGAGCGTCGCTGAGCAGCTGAGGGTGCCCCTGATCCAACTCGAGGAGCCAAGACGCGTGCACGCACTGGACGGGCGACCTGTGGGCGGGGGTTTTATTTCTCACCGCACTGCACCAGTCACCATACACGTTCAGGGCAGAAGGGAACAGATCAGTTTTTTTGTACTCCCTTCCACACGCTATTCCATCACATTAGGTCTCCCATGGTTTAAACTCCACAACCCCGTCATCGACTGGTCCATGGGTAAGCTGCTGAAGTGGGTAGCGCCCCTACAGGGCACCCGGTCTCCCTCCCGTGTGTTTGCGCAATACACCAGCGTTGAGAGCCCTAACAGCAGCTCCACCCCAGTCATTCCCGCTCCGTACCGTGATCTAGCGGAGGTGTTCAGCGCTGCCAAGGCCACCCAGTTACCACCCCACCGACCCTGGGACTGTCACATCACCCTCAAGGCAGGTACTACGCCACCGCACGGTCGAGTCTATCCACTTTCTCAGGAAGAGGAGCGGGTCATGGCTCAGTATGTTAAGGAGGCTCTCGCTCAGGGCTATATTACTCCCTCCACCTCTCCCGCCTCAGCCAGCGTCTTCTTCGTAAAGAAGAAAGACGGTGGGCTGAGGCCATGCGTAGATTACCGAGGGCTCAATTCCCTCTTAGTGAACTTTGCCTACCCGCTGCCTCTAGTGCCGTCGGCGCTGGAGCAGTTAAGGAGGGCTAAAGTCTTCACTAAACTAGATCAGCGCAGCGCCTACAACCTTATTCGCGTACGCGAGGGTGATGAATGGAAGACGGTGTTTAGTACCTCTACGGGGCACTACGAGTATTGCGTCTTGCCTTATGGCTTGGCGTCTGCTCCGTCGTTCTTCCAGGCGTTCATTAATGAGGTCTTAAGGGAGTTTCTGAATAGATGCGTTGTCGCTTACATCGATGACATTCTGATCTATTCTCCCTCCTACGACCAACATGTGCGTGATGTACGGGCAGTTCTGGGCACGTTCTTGTGCAATCGATTGTATTGCAAGCTCGAGAAGTGCGAGTTCCATCTCAGTGAGATGAACTTCCTAGGCTACACCATTAGGCCAGGCTCCGTGCACATGCAGCACAGGAAGGTGGAGGCGGTCGTGAAATGGACGCAGCCTCACACACGGTGCAAGCTGCAGAGATTTCTGGGCTTCGCGAATTTCTACAGGCGGTTCATTCGCGCATATAGTCAGATCGCAGAGCCCCTTACTGACATGCTGAGAGGGGGAGGAGTTAAGCTTCGCTGGACAGAGAGATCTACGAGAGCGTTCAACCAGCTGAAGCAAGCGTTTGTCGACACGCCGGTTCTGCACCAACCGGATCCTAACCGTCCCTTTATAGTGGAGGTAGACGCATCGAACGTGGGAGTAGGCGTGGTGCTGTCACAGCGACCAAAGAAGCATAGCTCTCTCCGTCCCATAGCCTTCTACTCGAGGAAGCTCACCGCCGCCGAGCGTAACTACGGGGTGGGAGACCGTGAGTTGTTGGCCTTGCGCAAGGCGTTCAGGGAGCTAAGCATCCATTCACCGTGCTTACTGACCACAAAAACCTGGAATATATTAGGACCACGAAACAGATGAACGCCCGTCAAGCCAGGTGGTCTCTGTATTTCTCTCGTTTCAAGTTCCAGGTGACGTACCGGCCAGGAGAGAAGAACCAGCGTGCGGATGCGCTATCTAGGTCAGGTATCACCAAATGGCGGACCGCGGTCCGGATCCGGACCCGAACGCCGTCCTGTCCGGACCCAATCACATTCCTGATTAACTGGATACGGACCCAAATGCCAAAAAAATTTTAACGGGAGACTATATTTTAAACCGGAGAATTTATTTTCAGACGAGTGTTACGTTCACCACCCATTTGAGTGTTACGTTCCCCCCCCCCCCCCCCCCCCGCGCTCAACAACTTTCGTTTGCCGCCGCGGACCCGGACCTAAGGTCTGAGCTATCTGGACCGCGGAAAGATTTAATTGATTACCCCTGATCTAGGTCCTTTCCTGGCAGTACGGAGTCGACGAGCGAGGAGCCAGTGCTTATGCCTGAGTGCGTCGTGGGAGCCTTGGAGTGGAGGATCGATCGGGAGATCGAGGCAGCGAACCCGCATCCAGGTTGCCCGCCGCACCGTAAGTACGTTCCCCCCGCGCACCGTAGTGCCCTCATCAGCTGGGCTCATACGTCAGTGGGGACGGGGCACCCAGGGGTGTCGAAAACGGCTCAGTTGTTGGGGGCTCGCTACTGGTGGCCGGGGCTGCACCGGGACGTACTGCAGCAGGTGGCGTCCTGCGCGGTGTGTGCGTGGTGCAAGGTGCCACACACTCCTCCTGCGGGTAAGCTCCTCCCTCTCCCTGCACCCAAGCAACCATGGACGCACATCGCTCTGGACTTAGTCACGGACCTCTCCCCGTCCGAGGAGAACACGGTCATCATGGTGGTGATAGACCGATTCTCGAAGATGGTTCGCTTCCTTCCCCTGCGGGGCCTGCCCACCGCTTGGGAGACTGCGGATCTCTTGTTTCGGCACATATTCCGGCAGTTCGGTCTGCCTGAGGATATCGTGTCAGACAGGGGACCGCAGTTCACCTCGCGTGTGTGGCGGGAGTTCCTGTCCAAGCTCAACATCACGGTTAGCCTAACCTCTGGTTACCATCCGCAGGCTAACGGACAGGTGGAGCGGGCGAACCAGGAGGTGGGAAAGTTCCTGCGCGCGTACTGCAGCGAGCACGCGGACACATGGTGCACCCTTCTGCCCTGGGCCGAGTACGCACAGAACTCCCTCACTCATTCCAGCACGGGGATGACACCGTTCGAGTGCGTGCTCGGTCGCCAGCCGCCGCTCTATCCTTGGAACGCCGCGTCCTCAGACCAGCCCATCGTCGAGGAGTGGTGCAAGAGGAGCGAGCAGGTGTGGGAGGACACCCATCAGCGGCTGAGGGAGGCGATCTGGCGATTCAAGAGGAAAGCCGACCGTCGGAGGGGAGAGGCCCCATCTTATCAGGTAGGGGATAAGGAGTGGGTCTCCACCGAAGATGGACGCCTGGGCAGGAGAGGTAAACTGGGGGAGAGATATGCCGGCCCGTACGTCATCTTGAGGCGGCTTAACCCAGTGACATACCGCATCGGTCTGCCCGAAGACAGACGTGTGTCGCGTTCGTTTCATGTGTCCGCTCTCAAGCCATACAGAGCAGGTGCATTGGAGGAGGCCTCGACGTCACGGCCGCCCTCGCCGCTGCAGTTATCGGACGGACCCGCGTACCTTGTGGAGAGGTTACTGGACTCGAGGCGCAGAAAAGGAGGCTTACAGTACCTGGTGGATTGGGTCGGTTACGGGCCGGAGGAGCGCTCCTGGATACTGGCCTCTCAAGTGGTAGGCCCCTCCCTTATCGCCGACTTCCACAGGGAACATCCAGACCGGCCAGCTCCGCGGCGACGGGGAAGACCGCATGGGAGTCGACAGGAGGGGTCCTTGGGGGAGGGCTCTGTCAGCAGCCGATCCCAGCACACACCCCCGCGCACGCAGCCACTCCCACAGTCGCAATCACCATCTTACCGAGCACCTGTTTCTTGTTTACTTTGCACTTCTTAAGCCCGCAGGTCGTCTGGTCCAGTGCTGCACATTGCCGCTACACGAGCGTCTCTGATTGATAGCGAATCCGTCACTGCGTTCCCTACCGTGTGTGTACGCTACGAGCTTCACCTTGCATCCACAGTGTGTGCGCTACGAGCTTTACCTTGCATCTACAGTGTGTGCGCTACGAGCTTTACCTTGCATTACTTGCTGTGTATGCGCTACGAGTGATACTGGTTGCCATGGATAATAAACTACCTTCTGTCCAACCCACGCCCCCGGCGTCACATTGATGAATAATCTGAATGGGTACTTTCATTTGATCAGCTCAAAATTCCAAATATAACATGTATTAATAGACCCAGGACATTCCTTCATTTATGACATAGTATAGACTACAACATTGATAATAAAATTGACATTTTTGAAAAGTGTTCTGGAGAATTGTAATTATCCATCCATCCATTATCTGAACCGCTTAATCCCGCTAGTCGGGGTCACGGGGGGGCTGGAGCCAATCCCAGCATCTCCGGGCGAAGGCAGGGTACACCATGGGCAGGTCGCCAGTCCACCGCATGGCCAACACACACGCACGCACTCACACCTACGGGCAATTTAGAGTGATCAATCAACCTAACACGCATGTCTTTGGACTGTGGGAGGAAACCGGAGTACCCGGAGGAAACCCACGCAGGCACAGGGAGAACATGCAAACTCCACACAGAGCAGCCCAGACCGAGAATCAAACCCAGACCGCCTTGCTGTGAGGCGACAGTGCTAACCACCACCGTACCGCCCCAGAGTTGTAATTAATGAGCAATTAATAAGTATTTGTGAATTATTTGACCAGTAATCTGAGAGAATACTCTTTTTTAATCAGCTCCTGAGGCTTCTCAAACCCAAACAGTACAATCGGAGGAGAATGAAGACTCATCAGGTAGACCTTTCTAGTCTATATCCCTAAATGAATTATACCCTGGCTACCATATTTCAGTACTTGAAAATATTGACATGGTGATTTTATGATGGGTTACAGTATCCTGGAGAAGTGATATTAATAAGCCAAAATAGAGCATTTGTGATGCATTTGATGAATAATCTGAATGGGTACTCTCATTTGATCAGCTCAAAATTCCAAATATAACATGTATTAATAGACCCAGGACATTCCTTCATTTATGACATAGTATAGACTACAACATTGATAATAAAATTGACATTTTTGAAAAGATTACAGTGTTCTGGAGAATTGTAATTAATGAGCAATTAATAAGTATTTGTGAATTATTTGATCAGTAATCTGAGAGAATACTCTTTTTTAATCAGCTCCTGAGGCTTCTCAAACCCAAACAGTACAATCGGAGGAGAATGAAGACTCATCAGGTAGACCTTTCTAGTCTATATCCCTAAATGAATTTATACCCTGGCTACCATATTTCAGTACTTGAAAATATTGACATGGTAATTTTATGATGGGTTACAGTATCCTGGAAAAGTGATATTAATAAGCCAAAATAGAGCATTTGTGATGCATTTGATGAATAATCTGAATGGGTACTCTCATTTGATCAGCTCAAAATTCCAAATATAACATGTATTAATAGACCCAGGACATTCCTTCATTTATGACATAGTATAGACTACAACATTGATAATAAAATTGACATTTTTGAAAAGATTACAGTGTTCTGGAGAATTGTAATTAATGAGCAATTAATAAGTATTTGTGAATTATTTGATCAGTAATCTGAGAGAATACTCTTTTTTAATCAGCTCCTGAGGCTTCTCAAACCCAAACAGTACAATCGGAGGAGAATGAAGACTCATCAGGTAGACCTTTCTAGTCTATATCCCTAAATGAATTATACCCTGGCTACCATATTTCAGTACTTGAAAATATTGACATGGTAATTTTATGATGGGTTACAGTATCCTGGAAAAGTGATATTAATAAAGCCAAAATAGAACATTTGTGATGCATTTGATGAATAATCTGAATGGGTACTCTCATTTGATCAGCTCAAAATTCCAAATATAACATGTATTAATAGACCCAGGACATTCCTTCATTTATGACATAGTATAGACTACAACATTGATAATAAAATTGACATTTTTGAAAAGATTACAGTGTTCTGGAGAATTGTAATTAATGAGCAATTATTAAGTATTTGTGAATTATTTGATCAGTAATCTGAGTGAATACTCTTATTTAATCAGCTCCTGAGGCTTCTGAAACCCAAACAGTAAAATCAGAGGAAAATGAAGAATCAACAGGTAGACCTTTCTAGTCTATATCCCTAAATGAATTATACGCTGGCTACCACATTTCAGTACTTGAAAATATTGACATGGTGATTTTATGATGGGTTACAGTATCCTGGAGAAGTGATATTAATAAGCCAAAATAGAGCATTTGTGATGCATTTGATGAATAATCTGAATGGGTACTCATTTGATCAGCTCAAAATTCCAAATATAACATGTATTAATAGACCCAGGACATTCCTTCATTTATGACATAGTATAGACTACAACATTGATAATAAAATTGACATTTTTGAAAAGATTACAGTGTTCTGGAGAATTGTAATTAATGAGCAATTAATAAGTATTTGTGAATTATTTGATCAGTAATCTGAGAGAATACTCTTTTTTAATCAGCTCCTGAGGCTTCTCAAACCCAAACAGTACAATCGGAGGAGAATGAAGACTCATCAGGTAGACCTTTCTAGTCTATATCCCTAAATGAATTATACCCTGGCTACCATATTTCAGTACTTGAAAATATTGACATGGTAATTTTATGATGGGTTACAGTATCCTGGAAAAGTGATATTAATAAGCCAAAATAGAGCATTTGTGATGCATTTGATGAATAATCTGAATGGGTACTCTCATTTGATCAGCTCAAAATTCCAAATATAACATGTATTAATAGACCCAGGACATTCCTTCATTTATGACATAGTATAGACTACAACATTGATAATAAAATTGACATTTTTGAAAAGATTACAGTGTTCTGGAGAATTGTAATTAATGAGCAATTAATAAGTATTTGTGAATTATTTGATCAGTAATCTGAGAGAATACTCTTTTTTAATCAGCTCCTGAGGCTTCTCAAACCCAAACAGTACAATCGGAGGAGAATGAAGACTCATCAGGTAGACCTTTCTAGTCTATATCCCTAAATGAATTATACCCTGGCTACCATATTTCAGTACTTGAAAATATTGACATGGTAATTTTATGATGGGTTACAGTATCCTGGAAAAGTGATATTAATAAGCCAAAATAGAGCATTTGTGATGCATTTGATGAATAATCTGAATGGGTACTCTCATTTGATCAGCTCAAAATTCCAAATATAACATGTATTAATAGACCCAGGACATTCCTTCATTTATGACATAGTATAGACTACAACATTGATAATAAAATTGACATTTTTGAAAAGATTACAGTGTTCTGGAGAATTGTAATTAATGAGCAATTAATAAGTATTTGTGAATTATTTGATCAGTAATCTGAGAGAATACTCTTTTTTAATCAGCTCCTGAGGCTTCTCAAACCCAAACAGTACAATCGGAGGAGAATGAAGGCTCATCAGGTAGACCTTTCTAGTCTATATCCCTAAATGAATTATACCCTGGCTACCATATTTCAGTACTTGAAAATATTGACATGGTAATTTTATGATGGGTTACAGTATCCTGGAAAAGTGATATTAATAAGCCAAAATAGAGCATTTGTGATGCATTTGATGAATAATCTGAATGGGTACTCTCATTTGATCAGCTCAAAATTCCAAATATAACATGTATTAATAGACCCAGGACATTCCTTCATTTATGACATAGTATAGACTACAACATTGATAATAAAATTGACATTTTTGAAAAGATTACAGTGTTCTGGAGAATTGTAATTAATGAGCAATTAATAAGTATTTGTGAATTATTTGATCAGTAATCTGAGAGAATACTCTTTTTTAATCAGCTCCTGAGGCTTCTCAAACCCAAACAGTACAATCGGAGGAGAATGAAGACTCATCAGGTAGACCTTTCTAGTCTATATCCCTAAATGAATTATACCCTGGCTACCATATTTCAGTACTTGAAAATATTGACATGGTAATTTTATGATGGGTTACAGTATCCTGGAAAAGTGATATTAATAAGCCAAAATAGAGCATTTGTGATGCATTTGATGAATAATCTGAATGGGTACTCTCATTTGATCAGCTCAAAATTCCAAATATAACATGTATTAATAGACCCAGGACATTCCTTCATTTATGACATAGTATAGACTATAACATTGATAATAAAATTGACATTTTTGAAAAGATTACAGTGTTCTGGAGAATTGTAATTAATGAGCAATTATTAAGTATTTGTGAATTATTTGATCAGTAATCTGAGAGAATACTCTTTTTTAATCAGCTCCTGAGGCTTCTCAAACCCAAACAGTACAATCGGAGGAGAATGAAGACTCATCAGGTAGACCTTTCTAGTCTATATCCCTAAATGAATTATACCCTGGCTACCATATTTCAGTACTTAAAAATATTGACATGGTAATTTTATGATGGGTTACAGTATCCTGGAAAAGTGATATTAATAAGCCAAAATAGAGCATTTGTGATGCATTTGATGAATAATCTGAATGGGTACTCTCATTTGATCAGCTCAAAATTCCAAATATAACATGTATTAATAGACCCAGGACATTCCTTCATTTATGACATAGTATAGACTACAACATTGATAATAAAATTGACATTTTTGAAAAGATTACAGTGTTCTGGAGAATTGTAATTAATGAGCAATTAATAAGTATTTGTGAATTATTTGATCAGTAATCTGAGAGAATACTCTTTTTTAATCAGCTCCTGAGGCTTCTCAAACCCAAACAGTACAATCGGAGGAGAATGAAGACTCATCAGGTAGACCTTTCTAGTCTATATCCCTAAATGAATTATACCCTGGCTACCATATTTCAGTACTTAAAAATATTGACATGGTAATTTTATGATGGGTTACAGTATCCTGGAAAAGTGATATTAATAAGCCAAAATAGAGCATTTGTGATGCATTTGATGAATAATCTGAATGGGTACTCTCATTTGATCAGCTCAAAATTCCAAATATAACATGTATTAATAGACCCAGGACATTCCTTCATTTATGACATAGTATAGACTACAACATTGATAATAAAATTGACATTTTTGAAAAGATTACAGTGTTCTGGAGAATTGTAATTAATGAGCAATTAATAAGTATTTGTGAATTATTTGATCAGTAATCTGAGAGAATACTCTTTTTTAATCAGCTCCTGAGGCTTCTCAAACCCAAACAGTACAATCGGAGGAGAATGAAGACTCATCAGGTAGACCTTTCTAGTCTATATCCCTAAATGAATTTATACCCTGGCTACCATATTTCAGTACTTGAAAATATTGACATGGTAATTTTATGATGGGTTACAGTATCCTGGAAAAGTGATATTAATAAGCCAAAATAGAGCATTTGTGATGCATTTGATGAATAATCTGAATGGGTACTCTCATTTGATCAGCTCAAAATTCCAAATATAACATGTATTAATAGACCCAGGACATTCCTTCATTTATGACATAGTATAGACTACAACATTGATAATAAAATTGACATTTTTGAAAAGATTACAGTGTTCTGGAGAATTGTAATTAATGAGCAATTAATAAGTATTTGTGAATTATTTGATCAGTAATCTGAGAGAATACTCTTTTTTAATCAGCTCCTGAGGCTTCTCAAACCCAAACAGTACAATCAGAGGAGAATGAAGACTCATCAGGTAGACCTTTCTAGTCTATATCCCTAAATGAATTATACCCTGGCTACCATATTTCAGTACTTGAAAATATTGACATGGTAATTTTATGATGGGTTACAGTATCCTGGAAAAGTGATATTAATAAGCCAAAATAGAGCATTTGTGATGCATTTGATGAATAATCTGAATGGGTACTCTCATTTGATCAGCTGTAAGGAATGCCACCTGATCTGTCTTAATCAACCTCACCTGCCCCTCATTACCACACCCCCTTCAGCCTTACTTAAGCACTTCACCACCACATCTCTGTTGCGAAGTATTGCCGACTCATGCCGCGTACCAAGCCTTTCTATATCCTGTCTGCTCTCCTGTGTCCTGACCCTCGCTTACGTCCCCGACCTTGTCTCCTGCCTAACCCCTCTGTACCTCCTGACTTCTGCTCCCCCGGTATGACCCTGGACCGTCCTGACCACGCCAAGAGAACGCCGTTACTGATCCTAGTACTCGTAATTCACCTGCCTGTGTATGTACCAGCGTCTCATTTAAATAAAAGCGGTGTTCTTCCGCATTTGGATCCCTCTCTGCCTGTTCAATACGTTACAGAAATACTTCGCTATCAAATGGATCCAGCAGAAGCAACCATCGCGACTCTCACTGAAACGGTCCGCCAACTCACGGATATCATACGGAGTCAGGGAATTAACATCGCTGCCCTTCAGGAGGCTGTCCGCCTCGTCACGACCTCTGCTCCCACCTCTGTGAGTGTTCCTGCAGCAGAACCGGAACGCTACGATAGATCTCCTGATCGCTGTCGAAATTTCCTCATGCAATGCTCCATATACTTCACGTATCATCCAGCCCGGTTCCAAGCCGAGTTACACAGAGTCCACTTTATCCTGTCGTTCCTCACGGGAGTAGCAGGCGCCTGGGGTACAGCGTTGTGGGAAAGCCAGGACCCTGCCCTCCAGTCGGAGAGTCAGTTCACCGCAGTGTTCCGGGCTGTTTTCGATCATCCCGCGGACGGACGTGATGTGGGAGATCGGCTCTACGAACTCAAACAAGGACAACGCAGTGCTGCCGATTATGCTCGGGAGTTTCGTACGCTAGCTGCAGGAAGCGGTTGGAGTGAGTCTGCCTTGAAAACGGTTTTCCGCCGTGGTCTGCGAGACGACGTCCAGGTTGAACTCGCCTGTCGTAGTGAAGCCCTCACTTTATCAGAGTTTATCCAAGCGTCGATTAACGTTGACAAGTTGTTGCTGACTTACCACTCCAGTAAGACTGACGCTCCTGTCGCTACGTCTGGTGCACCATCTTCCAATGTATGTGCTCCGAGTCTTCGAATGTCAGACGAGTTCGTGCAGCTGGGCAGGTCCCCACTAACATGCCGATTGTTACTGAAGTATAGTCAAGTTAGCTTACCCGTACAAGTATCTTGGGGCGGCATAAATACTAACCTGTCTGCGTTGGTTGATTCGGGTGCAGCGGGCGATTTCATAGACCAGGACCTCGCCTACCACCTACACCTTCCCACTGTACCTATAGATCCCCCCGTGAGAGTGAATTCACTGAATGGACAGCCTATAGGAGAGGGCGTGATTACGCTACGTACCTGCCCCGTAGAGTTGCGGGTAGGTCTGTTCCATAGTGAAATGAGAGAGTTCTTCCTCATATCCACGCCCCGAGATCCCGTCATACTCGGGTTTCCGTGGCTATCAATGCACGACCCTGAAATCTCCTGGAAGAAGCGAGAACTCGTACGTTGGAATGAGAATTGTCTTAGTAAGTGCATGCACCTACCACTCAGGTCCTCCTCGGTGGAAAGCCCCGACACTCCTCTCTCTGACGTCATCCCCGAGCAGTATCGCGCATTCGCTGACGTCTTCGACAAGGACAGTGCCTGTCGTCTGCCTCCTCATCGTCCCTGTGATTGCGCAATCGACCTCCTACCTGGAGCCCCCTTACCTCGTAAGACGAAACCTTACCCTCTATCACGCCCTGAAGATCAGGCGATGGAGTCCTACATCACCGAGGCTCTGCAGAAAGGGTTTATTCGACCATCCACCTCCCCGGTTGCTGCTGGTTTCTTTTTCATCGAAAAGAAGGATGGGGGATTACGACCTTGTATTGACTATCGTGCCTTAAACGCCGTAACGACGAAAAATGCTTACCCTCTCCCCTTTATCACAGCCTCCCAAGAGCGTCTGATGGGGGCGAATATGTTCACCAAGCTGGACTTACGCAGCGCTTACAACTTGATCCGTATTCGAGAGGGCGATGAGTGGAAGACAGCCTTTGTTACCGCCAGAGGGCACTACGAGTACTTAGTAATGCCGTATGGACTAACTAACAGCCCCGCAGTGTTCCAAGCGTTTATGGACGACATCTTCCGTGACCTGATCGATGACTTCGTGTTCGTTTATATAGACGATATCCTGATTTATTCCCCGTCTGCTTCTGAACATAGCCGACATGTCTCTGCAGTCTTGCAACGCCTTCGTGAGCATAATCTTTACGTGAAGGCGGAGAAATGTGAATTCCATCGCTCCTCGGTGACGTTTCTAGGATGTACGCTGTCCCCTGGCCAAATCTCCATGGATGCGCAGAAAGTAGAAGCTGTCCTAAACTGGCCGACCCCTCGTTCCACGAAAGAGCTGCAGCGATTCCTGGGATTCGCTAACTTCTGTCGCCGTTTCATCCGAGGATTTGGTGAGTTGGCTACCCCTCTCACGAATCTCTTAAAGGGAGGGAGGAATCGGAAATTCACCTGGACTGCTGAAGAGGAACAGGCGTTCTCACTCCTCAAAAAGGCGTTCACGTCAGCCCCCATTCTGCACCTTCCTGACCCCCAACTCCAGTTCATCGTGGAAGTCGACGCCTCCGAAGTCGGAGTGGGCGCTGTTCTCTCTCAAAGGCAGGGAAGCCCGCCGAAACTATACCCCTGCGCCTACTTCTCCAAAAAGCTGACCCCTGCGGAAATGAACTACGACGTGGGAGACCGGGAACTCCTGGCGATTAAACTCGCGCTCGAACAGTGGCGTCATTGGTTAGAGGGAGCGGAACACCCCTTCATTGTTTATACTGATCACAAGAACCTTGAATACCTGAAATCAGCCAGGCGTCTAAACCCGCGACAAGCAAGGTGGGCACTGTTTTTCTCCCGGTTTCGTTTCACTGTGTCATACAGACCCGGGTCAAAGAACGTCAAAGCCGATGCCCTGTCACGGATCCACGAAAAGGACGAAGCCACTCATGAACCTGGACGTATTCTGCCAGAGTCCTGTTTCCTCGCAGCTATTCGCTGGGCAGTACAAGAGGAATTAGACGAGGCTTTGCGCACTGAACCCAGTCCGGTAGAATGTCCGGAGGGGAAACAATACGTGCCCGTATCCCTTCGGGGACGCATCCTACAACTCGCACACGATACGGCGGGCACAGGCCACCCAGGTATTACACGCACACGACACCTGATCTCTCAGCGTTACTGGTGGCCGTCCTGGGAGGATGACGTTCGTGATTATGTGCTGGCGTGTTCCGTTTGTGCTCAGACCCGTACTCCCCGTGCACTTCCAGCAGGAGAACTCCTTCCTTTACCTGTTCCTCACCGGCCATGGACGCACCTCGCGGTTGACTTTGTGACAGATTTGCCCACATCGGGAGGTAATACTGTTGTTACGGTAATCGTAGATCGATTCTCTAAAATGTGCCGTCTCATTCCTTGCCCCAAATTACCCACTGCCATGGATACAGCTCTTAACCTCTTCCATTACGTATTCCGTATTTATGGTTTACCCGAGGATATCGTCTCAGATAGAGGGACACAGTTTACGTCTCGAGTCTGGAAGCAGTTCTGCAAACTCCTTGGCATTACTGTTAGTCTGACTTCAGGCCACCACCCCCAGTCTAACGGAGAGGTTGAGCGTTACAATCAGGAGTTAGGGAGGTTTCTCCGACAGTACTGCGTTTCTCAACACGACTGGCATAAATACCTCCCATGGGCAGAGTACGCCCGGAATTCCATTATACACACCGCGACCAAACTCACACCCTTTCAATGTGTATACGGTTACCAACCTGCGTTTTTCCCGTGGGACAAGACACCGGCTGATGTCCCCGCCCTGGACGAATGGTTTAACACTAGAAGCGCCGCGCCTCATTTACATACTTATACCTAGAAGCGCGGAGGGCCGGTCATCTGACCGATTTCACCACCTCCTACTAGCGCCGTGTTGTTTTCACCTACTTAAAGCGCGCCTCGGGCGGTCAAAAGACCGCTGAGTCTTTACACAGGGGAGCTGGTACTGACACATAATTAACGCTAGATGGCGTTTTGCACAAAAGGAAGAATGAGCCGCCCAAACAAAATATTCGTAATGGTGACATTTGCACGTAACGTCAATATGTTAACAAATTAATGTGACTAAACCTTTTAGAATCAGTGCCTTGTGACCTTGTTCTCAGTAGCTTTCCCATTGTCAGTTTTGTTTAGTTTCATATTGCATTTCCTGGTTTGTGCGAAAACGTAAATGCAAAATATAGTTTCAGTTTTGTTTCTTGGTTAGTGTAATAGTTTGCTTGGTTAGTGTAATAGTTTGCTTATTTGTCTGTGTGTTATTCTGTTGGCATATATGTCACTATATTATCATGTACGTTCGCCACACCACTAACCCACTGGCCCGCACCCCCACTGTGAAGCGTTCACGTCTTTTGTCTTGCTAATGAAACAGACTGCGCTGCAGCCTTCCACCCCCACATCCACAAAAAGCTTGTTCGATACTCAGAGTAGCAAAGTGAAGCCCGTAGACCGAGCTAAAGCAAGTTTGTTTGTATACTCAATGTTACGCCATTTCAAGTTTTAATGTCTAAAAGTTGTGTATGTTAGTGAATTGTAGGCTATGGTGAACATAACAAATCTACAAATAAATGTCTATAATGTTTTGTGTTAGACAAAGAACAAAAAGCATAAATAGGCAAAATAATTACAAAAATATTATTATAAAAGGTAGGCTATGTACCTTTGCGTAACAAAACGCAAAATTATTAAAATGATACGGTTGCACGTCCTAACGACCGTGTTATCACCGAGCGTTATCACCATTCGGTGATTTACATGTATCGTATATTGCATAAGTTTCGTTCCCCACCTCAAATTAAGTTCCATTTATGTAGTGAATTGTGAACTTGAGAATAAACCTCCACCGCTGTGGTTAATGTTCATGCACTGTTTGAACAATATTTATTAATTACAGCCAGGTTTTGGAGGTTGTAGAACACAGCTACAGGCCAACAACGGGTGCATCCCGTCTCTCTTTAGCGTATATTGCATAAGTTTCGTTCACCACCTCAAATTAAGTTCCATTTATGTAGTGAATTGTGAACTTGAGAATAAACCTCCACCGCTGTGGTTAATGTTCATGCACTGTTTGAACAATATTTATTAATTACAGCCAGGTTTTGAACACAGCTACAGGCCAACAACGGGTGCATCCCGTCTCTCTTTAGCGTATATTGCATAAGTTTCGTTCCCCACCTCAAATTAAGTTACATTTATGTAGTGAATTGTGAACTTGAGAATAAACCTCCAAGCTTTCAAGCAAACTGTGTTGCTGTTCAAACGCCCAAACCGAGGAGTCACGCAAACTATGTTGCTGTTCAAACGCCAAAACCGAGCTTTCAAGCAAACTGTGTTGCTGTTCGATCGCCCAAACCGAGCTTTCAAGCAAACTGTGTTGCTGTTCAAACGCCCAAACCGAGGAGTCACGCAAACTATGTTGCTGTTCAAACGCCAAAACCGAGCTTTCAAGCAAACTGTGTTGCTGTTCGATCGCCCAAGCAGAGTTTTCACTCAAACTGTGTAGCCGCGTCCCGACGAATTTATAGCTCACGTTGCCTCATGAATGCTATTGTGAATAAAGTGTTCATAACAGCACCGCCCATGCCATCATCTCAGTTTCGCTCGCAAAGGTATGCATTTACATACGTAACTTGCATTCTGCTTAATTCTTTTGTAATGCCAGTGTGTCAAAAGCAGCCATACATAATGTATGTATCTAACAGCTAGCCCTGGCGAAGAGGGATTATACCCGAGAGATCATTTCTTTGAGATATTGACTTGATAAGTAGGCTAATTACCATTCGCAGAATTCCTGCAAACTACTAAAGCATTTATTAGGCAAAGCAAGACGCTCTCACGGTTTGAAAACCATTGATGTAAACTTATATATACTATATATTAAATAATATTAATAAATAAAGTATATATTTTAAGACTTTGGAAAGTGAAACACTTTCACTTTCGTTCAACGGACGAATTCCGTTTTGTCTTTACACAATAATCAGTTTGAACTTTGAATAATTTAGTTTTGAAAACTATTGATCTTTATTTAGTTATACTAAATATTAAATGACATACGAATCTTTGCGACACCCGCTGGCAGAAAAGAGAATCACAGTCTTGAAGTGTAGGCGACGACGACAATATTACAGAGATACGAGCGAAATCGATTGAAACTAGCATGTGCAGGGTTTCTTTTAACAATGTAAAAATACTAGTTTATTAAAAGGACAATTCTGGGAAAAGTCATGAAAGGAGGGTTCTGAAATTGGATCCAGTGCAAAGATATTATTATTTTTTGTGCTGCTGCGGTCAAGTGACCGGTGCTCGGCGCTTCTAGGTATAATTAGGTCGACCAGAGGCAGCGCTTCTAGTAGACGTCACAGCGGTCAAATGACCGGAGCTTTGGCGCTTCTAGTGTTAAACACAGTGCCCGTACATGGGAGCTAGCGCATGTACACTTGCGGCGTGCCCTACACACGCGCCGGCTCAATGCAAACCGTCGTCGTCTCCCCGCATTGATTTACCACCCGGGACAGAGGGTATGGCTGTCGACACAGAACCTGAACTTGAAGCAACGATGTAAAAAACTCAGTCCACGGTATATCGGTCCATTTAAAGTGCTCAGCAGAGTTAATGCCGTTACCTACAAGCTTCTTTTGCCGTCACATTACCGTATTAACCCTGTTTTCCACGTCTCTCTCCTGAAACCGGTTCACTACAGCCCATTCACCGTGCCCCCTGTGTATGATAAACCTCCGGACCCTCTGGAAATCGACGGTCGTCCAGCGTACATCGTCCGGGAGCTTTTGGAGTCCCGGCGCCGGCGAGGAGGTCTGCAATATTTAGTGGATTGGGAGGGATATGGCCCCGAGGAACGGGCCTGGATTCCAGCGAGGGATGTCCTCTGCCCCACGATGATCGCGGATTTCCACGCTACACATCCTAACTTTCCTGCCCCCCGGCGCCGCGGTCGCCCCCCAGCACGTCGTAGAGCGTCAGGTGCCGCTCCTTTGAGGGGGGGTACTGTAAGGAATGCCACCTGATCTGTCTTAATCAACCTCACCTGCCCCTCATTACCACACCCCCTTCAGCCTTACTTAAGCACTTCACCACCACATCTCTGTTGCGAAGTATTGCCGACTCATGCCGCGTACCAAGCCCTTCTATATCCTGTCTGCTCTCCTGTGTCCTGACCCTCGCTTACGTCCCCGACCTTGTCTCCTGCCTAACCCCTCTGTACCTCCTGACTTCTGCTCCCCCGGTATGACCCTGGACCGTCCTGACCACGCCAAGAGAACGCCGTTACTGATCCTAGTACTCGTAATTCACCTGCCTGTGTATGTACCAGCGTCTCATTTAAATAAAAGCGGTGTTCTTCCGCATTTGGATCCCTCTCTGCCTGTTCAATACGTTACATCAGCTCAAAATTCCAAATATAACATGTATTAATAGACCCAGGACATTCCTTCATTTATGACATAGTATAGACTACAACATTGATAATAAAATTGACATTTTTAAAAAAAGATTACAGTGTTCTGGAGAATTGTAATTAATGAGCAATTAATAAGTATTTGTGAATTATTTGATCAGTAATCTGAGAGAATACTCTTTTTTAATCAGTTCCTGAGGCTTCTCAAACCCAAACAGTACAATCGGAGGAGAATGAAGACTCATCAGGTAGACCTTTCTAGTCTATATCCCTAAATGAATTATACCCTGGCTACCATATTTCAGTACTTGAAAATATTGACATGGTAATTTTATGATGGGTTACAGTATCCTGGAAAAGTGATATTAATAAGCCAAAATAGAGCATTTGTGATGCATTTGATGAATAATCTGAATGGGTACTCTCATTTGATCAGCTCAAAATTCCAAATATAACATGTATTAATAGACCCAGGACATTCCTTCATTTATGACATAGTATAGACTACAACATTTATAATAAAATTGACATTTTTTAAAAGATTACATTGTTCTGGAGAATTGTAATTAATGAGCAATTATTAAGTATTTGTGAATTATTTGATCAGTAATCTGAGTGAATTGTAACGTGGCTCGCGCCACGGAGCGAGAAGACGGACACAATCGCTGAGAAGAGCGAGATTTATTGAAGGGAATACCATAATCGTCGTCAGAAAGCCAGGCAGGGTCCATAACGGGAGGGCAGTCACTAAAACAGGCGTACACGGGCATACTGAACACGAGGGAACACAAGAACAAACAGGAAACCAAAAGACGGGAACAATAGACGGTCAGGTATAGCACTGAACATAGAACCAGGTAACATCCACATGAATCAAACAAAATACCAGACAAAGGACAAGGGAGACTCAGGGGCTTAAATACAAGGAATCTAACGAGGGGCAGGTGACGGTAATAACACGGGGCGTGGTAATAAACAAGGAATCACAAAGACAAACGAGCGGGGCGAGAGAAACAGGCACGGAAACACAGACACAAGGGAACCCAGAGTGACAGCTACGAGAGGGGGCGTTGCCCTACGTGACATGAATACTCTTATTTAATCAGCTCCTGAGGCTTCTGAAACCCAAACAGTAAAATCGGAGGAAAATGAAGAATCAACAGGTAGACCTTTCTAGTCTATATCCCTAAATGAATTATACGCTGGCTACCACATTTCAGTACTTGAAAATATTGACATGGTGATTTTATGATGGGTTACAGTATCCTGGAGAAGTGATATTAATAAGCCAAAATAGAGAATTTGTGATGCATTTGATGAATAATCTGAATGGGTACTCTCATTTGATCAGCTCAAATTTCCAAATATAACATGTATTAATAGACCCAGGACATTCCTTCATTTATGACATAGTATAGACTACAACATTGATAATAAAATTGACATTTTTGAAAAGATTAGTGTTTGGGAGAATTGTAATTAATAAGCAATTATTAAGTATTTGTGAATTATTTGATGAGTAATCTGAGTGAATACTCTTATTTAATCAGCTCCTGAGGCTTCTCAAACCCAAACAGTACAATCGGAGGAGAATGAAGACTCATCAGGTAGACCTTTCTAGTCTATATCCCTAAATGAATTATACGCTGGCTACCACATTTCAGTACTTGAAAATATTGACATGGTAATTTTATGATGGGTTACAGTATCCTGGAGAGGTGATATTAATAAGCCAAAATAGAGCATTTGTGATGCATTTGATGAATAATCTGAATGGGTACTCTCATTTGATCAGCTCAAAATTCCAAATATAACATGTATTAATAGACCCAGGACATTCCTTCATTTATGACATAGTATAGACTACAACATTGATAATAAAATTGACATTTTTGAAAAGATTACAGTGTTCTGGAGAATTGTAATTAATGAGCAATTAATAAGTATTTGTGAATTATTTGATCAGTAATCTGAGAGAATACTCTTTTTTAATCAGCTCCTGAGGCTTCTCAAACCCAAACAGTACAATCGGAGGAGAATGAAGACTCATCAGGTAGACTTTTCTAGTCTATGTCACTGTAATTAGGTTTATTATTGTACTTATGCTTCTATATTTTAATACTTGATAAAATTGACACAACCGTTTTATGATATGTTACAGTGTTCTGGAGAATTATTAATAATGTGAAATTTTTTATGGATAATCACTTTTAATCAGCTACTGAGTCTTCTGAAACTCCTGAAGGGCAGTCAGTGGAGATGGAAGAAGGATCTTCAGGTAGACCTTTCTAGACCAGTAACTGTATTGTTATAACCAGACTGCTTTATTTCAGTACTTTACATGACTTGGCAATTATTTGATGGGTTAGAGTATTTTGCAGATTTTCTATTAATGAGACAAAGAATTTGTGAATGTATTGATCAATTATCTAAATGGATACTCTCATTTAATCAGCTCATGAGTCTTCAGAGACCCATGAAGAGCATTCAGAGGAGATGAAACAAGGATCATCAGGTAGACCTTTCTAGTCTATATCACATTTACTGTTTGATCATACTGACATTGCCATTTCAGTGCAGGTTATATAATGTTCTTGAAAACTGCTGTTTAAGTCATAGTATTCGTGAAAAATGTTTTGAATAATCTGAATTGTCTGTCTCTTTATATTAATTAGAAACTAAGGTGATAACTGATACAGGTAAAATATATTTCAGCAATATTCTTTTCAAAACTCTGCTACTCCGTCTCAAGATAAGCTGCTATTGGTCTTAAGAAAACATGTTGTTTAACACAGGAGTGAGTGTGGGTCTCAACGGACAGATTTGCAGCACCTGGGGAAACTTCCATTTCAATACGTTTGATGGAGCATTGTTCCAACTACCCTATACATGTAACTATGTACTGGCCACCCTGTGTGATACCACCAAGATGGACTTTAATATCCAGATGAGGAGGCAACATGTCAACAACATTCCCACCATCAGTTCCTTTACCTTAAAGCTGGATGGAACTGTTATCCAGCTTTTCAAAGGAGCCATTACCATGGATGACGAGGAGTGAGTGTTTTAGGGGTGATTAAAAACCTTTGAGTAATGCTTATATGACTAGCCTGTGCAAATTGCAGTATAAACTGCACTGACCAATTGTTTAAAACACTTTAAAGCTGTGCTTGTGGTCATTTGATTATGTGATGTGAATGTAATGTGGTCATATGATTATGTAAATGTTTTGTACAGAGTGACCTTCCCCAGCTATCAGCATGGAGTGCGTATTGAGAAAACAACGAGTTTCATTAAGATAATTTCCAAGTTGAGACTGACAGTCTATTGGGATGAAGTCAACTCACTCTTGGTACAGTTCAACTATTGTTTTCATTGTCATTGCAGTATATACTATATATTTGCAAAGTAGTGTCTAAATAGATCTAATCTCTTAAACTTATCCTTAAATTCATGTGTATGACCATGAGTAATGAAATGTGTTGTAATGAAAAAAAAATCACTTACATTTCAGAACAGGGAAAGCATTTGTAAGTGTACCTGATATACTGAAGGCAGAAGGTGAACATCCACTGTAAAGCTTAGTTGTCTGATCACTGTTAGTGCTGGAACTCTAACACCATGTGACATAGAGCCTTGCCAAGATTACAAAACAAAATGTTACCAGCACTTTTTCACATAATGGGTCTTTAAACAAACGAGGACAACACTGAACACTAAATTCAAACACTGCAAAGGATGCCAAACCTGTTATCATGCTAACAAATAGGGAAGCTTTTCAAAGACTAAGAATAGAGCAAAATATAAAGAATAAAAAATTCTGCATTGATATAATTGGATATATACAAACAGGACGTTTCCTTTGACAATTTCTCCATGAACTGGCACATCACAAAATATTTTACAGCATAGAGCCTCATACATAACCTCATCCCTGTCTGGGGATGGAGTTCAAAGGCTGGCAAAGAACTATGATATAGTGGCTCTACCTGATATGCAAGAGTTCTGTAAATAATAGTTCAACATTTTATTCAAATTCTATATTTAAATGCATTTGAATAATAAAAGATGGATAATGGCTCTCTAATTGCTGGCAAGAAGGAGAGGTGATGTTCTGGAGATCTTGAAATCTCTGTCTTGCCAGTGTTAAATACCGGTATATATTAAATTATAGCTATAAAAATTATAGCTGTAGCCTTGCCAATATAAAGGCAATTAAAAAAAAATTCAGAAATCATTGTTTTAACTGCCTATGGCTGTATTTAATCACTGCCTCCTGAAAACTGCACTTAAAAAAAAGATACTTCTCATTTTTATAGTTATATGAAATATAGTTTATTAATATTACTATATAGTTTAAAATATAGTTTTTTTAAATAAAAAAGTAATTTTAAAACTTTGTACTTACTGAATTGAGAATGCAGCGTGACATGCACGTGTGCAGATGACTTTTGTAGGACCAGCTTTACTGATATCCAGGGGAATTCCAGACGTAACAAAAATGAAGGACAAAGCCAGTACTGAGTAAACACATGATATGTACTCAAATTTTTTAATATGCTGTAAGTGAAATGAGTGAGATTCGAAGATAATGCATATCATATTGTTTTGCTTTTCCTTTTTTTAATCAATCCTTATATTGACTGTCTGTATGTATGTTAGGAATAACCTGCATTTTGTCCTACTTCTCAGGTTGAGTTATCAACAAAGTACAAGAATGAAACCTGTGGACTCTGTGGGAACTTCAATGGCATTACGTATGACGAGTTCATAGAAAATGGTAAGACTTATTTTTATTTTGGTAGCTACAAATAATTTTTATCAGTAAATTGATTAATACCAACCTCCATGAGGAATGGGAAATTCACTTCCAGAGGAATGAGGCAGATGAGTGAAAATGTATTAATAGTAAATACTATTTAGGTTTATTAATAGTAAATACTGTGCAGGCAGCACACATGAAAAATATGTATAGAACAGCGTACAACCCAGACAAAGATGAGCAGGGGACTCTGCGTAAATGCACATTAATCAGACTCACACACAGGCACATTAATCAACATAGGCAAAGGGGGATTTGCGATAAACAGGAATAGACACAAATTAGAAAAATAAGACCAGGCTTCCATGCCGCAGTCCTACGAATGGCTGATTGGTCAGTCCAGGAGTCACTGGCAATGGACCCGATGCCTTCTTACATGGACAACCTCTTGCAATGAGAGCTGCAAGGGTACTCACTGGCTCTTTAAAGGACTCCGGGTGGCGTGCTGAACTTCTCAGCACCACTTGAGGGCACGCCCTGAGGTTAGGCGCAGGGGATGTGCCCCTAATCCCCCTAGACGCCACTGGGGTGTGAACACTGACATCAGGCTCGGTGCGAGTGCTGGTCCTTCTCTTAGGCGTCACTGGGGGGAGCTCCGAGAGGGGAAGAGGTACGTCCTGAGCCTGGTATTCTGTCCCCTTCACCAACCTTACGGTTTCCACGGAGTACTCAGATGGCGGTGGACTGCCCTCACACTCGTAGTCCTCCTTGCCATCGGACTACTTGGATGAAGGGGGGACTGACTTTGTTATCGTAATACTTGGTGGGGGCCAAGCACACTGACAGAGAGGGGCTGATGTCTTCACCTTAATACTGGATATACTCTGGATTTCTCCTGAACTACATTGCATCTGGGCTTGTATTCCACCTGAGAAGACACTACCGTAATTCCCGGTTATGTGGATTTTCCTGGCTATACTTCTCTGGCTATTGGGCTGTGATGGATGCATTTTCTGCAGTGGTTTCATTATGACCATGTGGTACTCTTTTGGTGAGCTCTATACACTTAAAAATCAGCACTACAAGACACCTGCTTCACTACTGATCCATCGACATCTTGGTATTCTGCAAAGACCACAACTACAAATCTGCCCCGAAGGAGTCCTGACGAGAATGTGAAATGTTCACTTCTCAATGTTCACTCTCAACAACAAGGCAGGGCAGTCATGGCCTGGCGATTAGGAAACTGGTCTTGTGACTGGAGGGTTGTGGGTTCGATTCCCAGACCTGAGGCCATGACTGAGGTGCCCCTGAGCAAGGCCCTTAACTCTCAATTGCTCACTTGTATAAAAATTAGAAAATGTAAGTCGCTCTGGATAAGGGCGTCTGCCAAATGCCATAAAATGTAAATGTTTATTGCAGACATTATGGACTATAATATCGACCTCCTTTGTCTGACAGAAACCTGGCATTAACCGAGCGATTATTTCGCTTTGAATCAAACTCTGCCTGCCAACTATCAGTATGTGGACAAACCCTGGCCGTGGTGGAGAATTTGCTGTGGTGCACAGCTCGAGGTTTAGAGTTGACACTGTTTAAACTCCCCCTTTGACTTCATTTGAATGTCTAGCATGTGAGTACGTACTGCTAGACCTTTGCTCATTGTGCTCGTCTATCGTCCACCTAAAGTGTCACCTGTTTTTATCTCTGAACTTGAGTTGTTGATATCACTCTGTCCTATGGACTCTGATCTGCTGCTGCTTGGTAATTTAATATTCATGTTGATTCTGGAAATTATTCACTTGCCATAGAATTAAACCTTCTTCAGTCTTTTGATAGTATCCAACATGTGGGTTTTCCTACACACATAAAAAGGTCAAACCTTGGACATTGTCTGTTCCACAGGCCTCTCTCTTAACAACTTACATGGTATTGATTTATTTATTTCAGATCACAAGGCTGTTTTCTTTTATTTTTTTATGCCTAATTGTCAGCAAGGGCAACATGAATGCCAGTGTAACGGTTTCAGATTAGGAGACGGACACAATTGCTGGAGAGAGATTGATTTATTGTTGGTACCAGCTTGCAGCCTAACTGCGCCAACGCGGACGGTGCGAGACTGGCGAGGCATAACAGGCTCTCACACAAGGAAATGACAGGAGATGAAAAGAATTAAACAGATAGGAATTTCAACCACAATCAACTATGAAACAACACACGAGACTAGAAGGACATAGATCACAATAACGGAGGAAACAACTAACTATTAAGACACAAATACCAAGGAGTTTTAAACAGTCAGAGAACTAGACACAGGGGTGATAGTGGGAAAAATTCCTGAGGCTGAAATTTTTCTGAGTGGGGGGGGGGGGGGGGGGGGGGTGGAAGTGTACCATATTTTGAATATTTAATAATTAATCGTTAAATTAATTAATAATAAATAAGTCAGGTAATCATTATGGTAAAAAAAACAAAAACAAACAAATTTCTAAAATTTCTATTAATATTCTGAGAAAATGCTGTAACCTAAAGATTCTGTTACCACAATTAGACACAATATGTTAAAAACAGGCATGACTAATTATTTATTAATTACTGTTAGTAAATTATAGGATACCAGACAACTCAAAGAAATTATTCAAATTAAGTTTAAAAGAATTACAAGTATTATGATTATAGTTAGTGTAACGTTTCGCAACTAGGAGACGGACGCAAATGCGGAAGAAAACTCAATTTATTGAGAGAAACACTCTGAGCCTCTTGGAGGCGAATCGTGCCAACCCTTAACGCACGGGAACGACGAGACAGCTTTACTTTAACAGACAAGCAGTACTTTAACAAACATGCAGTATAACTCAAAGCCTTACATAGGCCAATCGTGTCGAGACAGATCTACTTTCATAGACAGGCAGTATATAATACATGTAACATGGCCAGTAACACTCTTTACATGACGACCAGATCACCGACAGTACATAACACATGTAACATGGGCAGTAACACTCTTTACATGACGACCAGATCACCGACAGTACATAACACATGTAACATGGGCAGTAACACTCTTTACGTGACGACTAGATCACCGACAGTACATAACGTATGCAACCTGGGCAGTAACACTCTTTACGTGACGACTAGATCACCGACAGTACATAACACATGCACACAGAAACCTCGCAGAGAATAAACGGCTCTGCAAACCTAACAACCCCAGAACCTCAAGGATCAAAGCGAGAGACTACTTAACTTTGGTAGCGTAGATAAAGAAAGCCGGAATGACAGGTGAGCACGACTCAACGACCAGAAATGGAAGAACAACAGTACCGGACTAGACAGACGAAATCTACCCACGGAGAAACGGTGAGACTAAGCACGGGTAACGAACAGGATGACTCACGCCAGGAGATTAGACATCGAAGAATATAACTGGGTACTAATCATCCAAGAACTCAAAACAGCTGAGTGACTCTAGGAAACAAACTAACACAGAGGGCGGGGCTAACACTTCACAAAGACTATTGAAACGTAAGAAACAGAAGAGACGGAACATGACCATGTAACAGTACCCCCCCCTAAAGCGTGCCACACTGGGGCACGCAAAAATCCCCTCAAAGGGGATCGATAGAAACAGACAAAAACCGCGAAGAAGCCAGGGAAGACGAACTAGACACCGGGGGTAACAACCGGCGCGGACAACTCGGACCTAGAGGGGACAAAAGAGGACCGACAATGGGCAGAGGAAACAGACGACGAATCAGACCGTGGGCCAGACAACTCGCATAATGAACCAGAAGGATCCGAAGCAGAACACGAAGACAACAGCGCAGGACCACTCAAAGACAGCACCGAGGTACCAGCCGACGCAGACACGGGCCCGACCGACTGAGAATTTGTTCCAGGAGAACGGGAGGGTCGCAGATCCCTGGGGCACTGGACAGGATCCAGGGCAACGGACACCGGACTGGCAGGCACAGACTCAGCTAAACCGGAACCCAATGGAGACTCCGAAGAGGGGCCATGGGGAACAAAACTAACACCAGATGAACACACAAAAACAGATAACAATATACACAAAACAACAGACATATGCACCGGCACCCAATATGTAAGCACACAAGGCATAGACAAACACATAGGAACAGAAACGTAATGTTTACACACTTCCCGAACAACAGGAACCAGTACAGGCAAAGACATCATAACAGGCACAGGGACTAAAACATAACCTGGAACAGGGGCAAGGAGTAAGGGCATAGTCCTACAGTCAAAGCTGTTTAAAAGTTCAAAAATAGAAAGGGCACTTCCAGAAGGCTCTTCTGTGGTCGAATTTGTAACAGAAGTACCGCATAGAGGCTCTTGGTAAGCTGGATGAACAGGAACCGACTCCATCTGAGTGTCAGGCAGAATGGCCTCCGGGACAGACTGGGAGTCAGGCAGAATGGCCTCCGGGACAGACTGGGAGTCAGGCAGCGGACACTCCGGGACAGACTGGGAGTCAGGCAGCGGACACTCCGGGACAGACTGGGAGTCAGGCAACGGACACTCCGGTTCAGACTGGGAGTCAGGCAGCGGACACTCCGGTTCAGACTGGGAGTCAGGCAGCGGACACTCCGGTTCAGACTGGGAGTCAGGCAGCGCGGCCTCCGGTTCAGACTGGGAGTCAGGCAGCACGGCCTCCGGTTCAGACTGGGAGTCAGGCAGCGCGGCCTCCGGTTCAGACTGGGAGTCAGGCAGCGCGGCCTCCGGTCCAGACTGGGAGTCAGGCAGCGCGGCCTCCGGTTCAGACTGGGAGTCAGGCAGCGCGGCCTCCGGTTCAGACTGGGAATCAGGCAGCGCGGCCTCCGGTTCAGACTGGGAATCAGGCAGCGCGGCCTCCGGTTCAGACTGGGAATCAGGCAGCGCGGCCTCCGGTTCAGACTGGGAATCAGGCAGTGCAGCCTCCTTAACTCTCTTTTTCTTCCCTACATAACAGATAGGGTCAAAAAGATGGGTTATGAGAGGTCGACAATCAGGAGGTACACCCGTTACAGAACATTTCAACCCCGATGTAGCTAAGGGGTTCAAATGTTTGATGGAAGGAATCCCATTGGCATCTGGACTACGTAGGACTTTAGTTCTAGAAAACCTCAACTTAAGAAACCGAAAAAATCCATCAATGGTCCAGGCCTCCTCTGGTCTAGTAGCCAAAACAAGGTCCGCCCACTCGAGAGCTACACTCCGTAAGAGAGATTTCATAAAGAGTACGGATACATTATCTGGAGGTTTAGGGCAAGTTAAATGTTGAAAATACAGCTCACATTGCATAATGAAACAATCAACATTATCTCCTTCACCACTAAATTCATAAGGGCAGGGCATGATTGAAGGTAAAATAACAGGTTTTCCCTCCGAGTCTAACGAAAACTCTGACTGCAACACACCAAGTTGGTTCGAATACATTAGTCTGCTCTCAGCACGGCTCGCAATAGAAGGCTTTACTTCAGAACCAACAGTTACCAACATAGTCTCTTTACAACCTCCCTCCTCAAATGGAGAGTCCACTCTGAGGTTACTCGCTGCGTCCTCAATGGGTGAGTCATTCTGTAACGTTTCGCAACTAGGAGACGGACGCAAATGCGGAAGAAAACTCAATTTATTGAGAGAAACACTCTGAGCCTCTTGGAGGCGAATCGTGCCAACCCTTAACGCACGGGAACGGCGAGGCATGTTAAACACGAGACAGCTTTACTTTAACAGACAAGCAGTACTTTAACAAACATGCAGTATAACTCAAAGCCTTACATAGGCCAATCGTGTCGAGACAGATCTACTTTCATAGACAGGCAGTATATAATACATGTAACATGGCCAGTAACACTCTTTACATGACGACCAGATCACCGACAGTACATAACACATGTAACATGGGCAGTAACACTCTTTACATGACGACCAGATCACCGACAGTACATAACACATGTAACATGGGCAGTAACACTCTTTACGTGACGACTAGATCACCGACAGTACATAACGTATGCAACCTGGGCAGTAACACTCTTTACGTGACGACTAGATCACCGACAGTACATAACACATGCACACAGAAACCTTGCAGAGAATAAACGGCTCTGCAAACCTAACAACCCCAGAACCTCAAGGATCAAAGCGAGAGACTACTTAACTTTGGTAGCGTAGATAAAGAAAGCCGGAACGACAGGTGAGCACGACTCAACGACCAGAAATGGAAGAACAACAGTACCGGACTAGACAGACGAAATCTACCCACGGAGAAACGGTGAGACTAAGCACGGGTAACGAACAGGATGACTCACGCCAGGAGATTAGACATCGAAGAATATAACTGGGTACTAATCATCCGAGAACTCAAAACAGCTGAGTGACTCTAGGAACCAAACTAACACAGAGGGCGGGGCTAACACTTCACAAAGACTATTGAAACGTAAGAAACAGAAGAGACGGAACATGACCATGTAACAGTTAGTTTTAGTATATAACAAATTTTATAAATATTTTGTGTTGGATTATTAGGACATACATTTTGTGCTTTTGTTGGATGTTCATGTATTACACCTTACGCCGTAAGGTTTTACATGCTGTATAGTTACTCATTACAATTACATTACAAAAAAATGGTAGCTGGCGCTGTCACCGGGGCAAGCGATCAGGCTGTCTTATGAGAAAACTGTGCATGCTCCGGTCGTGTCTCGTTTACTCTGCTGCTGCCTTCGCTGAACACTTGAGCTTCCTAATCTAGGTTCACTTGGCATGTTGTGACTGCAGCAAGGGTCCGTGCGGCAAAAATTATGCAATCGCGGTAGCTCCGCCAATGCGTGGTTGCGTCGCAAGGTCGTGCGTCTCTCGATTTTTGTGCGTGGGAAGTTACAAGGTGGAATTCATGCACTTGTACGGCACTTTGAAGGTCCATTTTCAGTATTTTCCAACACCTTCAGCTTGATTTACATATTTATACAAATACACATATATTCGAAATTATTCCAAATAATTCGCTTTTTAGCCTATCTCATTAAAATAGATGGTACCGTGTTTGGTAACAGCAGAAGAGCACAGTAAGCACTAGTTAGGTTAGATATCTTAGCTAACTAACCTAATTATTGTGACGCTGGTGTGTGAGAGGAAGGATGAGACACAACTAGCGTCTTGCGATGCACACTTAACATATAATGAACACAAACACGTAAAGTCCAGCACAAGCGGAGTGTCGCTCTGCGGAGAACGCGTGGCTGGAGGTAAGACAGCTGGTGTCCTCCTCACCCTCCCCGTAGTCTTGGGTAGACTGGGAATACACCGACTGGGGGTAGGTCTCCTCGTCCTCCTCTCCCTTACTGTAGTCCGTGGTGGGAGCGGAGCAGACGGACGGAGAGGGAACGTCTTCCTCGTCGTCTCCCTCCGCCTTACCGTAGTCCAAGGTGGAGTCGGAACACTCCGACGGGGGGTAGGTCTCGTCCTCCTCGCTTGGAGAGTCCGCTTCCCCGAACTCATCCTCGGGAGGGCTGAGGGCAAAGGAGCCTGCACCCACCAGAAACGGCTCACCGGTCTCCTCCTCCTCGGGGAAGACCGGGAGCAGTCCGCTGTCTTCTTCTTGTTTGCAGCTGCCCGTTGCACGGGGTGGCAGTTCCACGAACGCGGGGGTCTCTCTCTCCCTCCACACGCGTACCGCGGTCTGGCGGAAGTGTTCCGCCGTCTCTGCGTCCTCCGCTGCGCGGAGCGTGTACGCACAGAACGGGTCCTGCTCCATGGTCGGCTCGGTGACCGGGACATCGTGCCGCCACACTGGGGAAGTACCGTGGTGATGTCGGCTTTTCTTCTTCCCCATTGCACGCTTGGCGTATCCGGGCATCTGTAACGGCTCGTCTTTCTGTGACGCTGGTGTGTGAGAGGAAGGATGAGACACAACTAGCGTCTTGCGATGCACACTTAACATTTAATGAACACAAACACGTAAAGTCCAGCACAAGCGGAGCAAGCACGCTGACGCGATGTTTGCACGGGCATGAACTTTTGACAAAGATGAGCACACGACACTGCGCGAACGCACATTAAATAGGTGAGTTACACAGACCCATGTGACCTCGAGACAAGGCACAGGTGTAACAAACGAACACGCTCACAAACAACCCACACCCACGGAAGTACAAACATGGACATAACAGCACGCAGACGACGTCATGACACGCCCACAGGGAAGGGTCCGGAGCTGTCACCGTGACAATTATGTTCATGGCATGCTGCAGAATTCACTTAACATTAGCTGGCAATAAAGGCGACATGCTGACTATTCATGTGCCCATTTTTATAGTGTAGTGTTTTTAAAGGGTAAGGGCATTTAATGAGGGTAAACGCAGGGCAGTAGGCTCACCCTTAGAATCCGACGAACGGATTTTATGTCCAAAATACACCTCGTTTTCTCAGCTAAATGAAGGCGAATTTGTACTTCTGTGTCAAACCTACGATGTAGTGGGACATAGGTTATCTGTTTTTTGTGTACGAAGTGTTAACCTCAGTTTTTAAAGTACATACAGAACACTTGTATTTGTGATCTTTGACATCTTTGATTTGTAAGTGATATATAAAAACAATTGATAATCAAACTTTGATGGCTTTCTTTAATTAATTCAAAACACAATACTTGTACTTTTTACTTTCAGTACTTGAGTAATAAATTTTAGACTAAACTACTTGCAATACTTAAGTACAAAAAATGCTGAATACTTCTGTACTACTTAAGTAAAGTTTTTAAAGAACTCTTCAACTTCTACTCAAGTTAATTTTTTGACAGAGTACTTGTACTTTTACTCAAGTATGGGTCTCGAATACTTTATACAACACTGGTGATGAGACCAATCATCGTGGTGTCATAGGCAAACTTGATCATTGAGTTGGATTCATGAACAGTTCGACAGTCGTGTGTGAATAGAGAGTAGAGATATGGACTCAGTACACAACCTTGTGGTATTCCTGTGCTGAGTGAGATGGTTTTTGAGAGTATGTGGCCTGACCTAACCTGCTGAGGCCTGTTGGTCAGGAAGTCCTTAACACTAGAGCTCCTAGAGAAGCGAAAAATTTCACAGGGCTTGGTAGGGTCCATGTAGCCCACTCCCCTGCTGTGAAGGGATTAACGCCCATTGTCTTGGTAATGCGGTGGAAGCGGCTCACCCCCAGCTCATACGCCTGCCAAAGCACAAGCTGGCTCACCCCCAAGCTCATATGACCAAAACACCAAACGTGATACTTCACGAAAAAGTTGAAGTTACAAGCAGACTGTATGTTACCAATACGACAACAAACGGCAGAAAATTTGTAGACTCGTGTTTCAAAAGTTACAATTCAATCGCACGTAGAGACGACAGTTTCTCTAATGAGTCCCGTCAAACAATAAAAATAAATAAAATTGTTTGAATCTTGCTCTTTGTATATTTCATATACTGTACTATATAACATTTGTTGTAATCAAACACTTTCTGTTTCCGCGTTTGAATTCGCATTTGAAAAGCTAAGAAATTATAAGAAATCCAAAGGCATAGGGAGGTGCCAATCCCCAGATCTCCAAGTTTGTTGATTAACTTGGCTGGGATGACAGTATTAAATGCTGAGCTAAAATCGACGAACAGCATTCGTGCATAGATGTTGCTATTGTCCAGATGTGAGAGTACAGAATGCACCGCAATAGAGACAGCATCCTCCGTGCTCCTATTTCTGCGGTATGCAAACTGATGAGAGTCCAGTGTGGGTGGGGGACAGTCTTTCAGTTGTGCCAGGACTAGTCGCTCAAAACACTTCGCTATGATGGGTGTGAGTGCTACAGGGCGGTAGTCATTCAGGCACATTGGGTTGGAGTGTTTCAGCACTGGTACAATGGCTGTGGATTTGAAGCATGTTGGAACGGCTGCCTGGGCAAGGGACAGGTTGAAGATGTCAGTGAAGACTGTGGTGAGCTGCTCTGCACATGCTCTCAGCACACGCCCAGGAATGCCGTCAGGGCCAGCGGCCTTGCATGCATTGATCTGGTTCAGTGCATTGTAGACATCTGTAGAGGTGAGTGTTAGGGGCTGGAGATCTGCTGAAGGTCTGATGATGCGTCGGGGATCATAGAAATGATCCTCCACTTTTAGCTTGTAACAGTACTTGGCCTTTTTGATGCCCCTCCTCAGATTTGACCTGGATTTACTATAGGCCTGTGCGTCACCAGATTTGAATGCGCTGTCGCAGGCCTTCAATAGAAGACGCACCTCCTTGTTCATCCATGGTTTCTGATTTGGGTATGTGATGATCTGCCTTTGTGATGTAATTCCATCAATGCTGGTTTTGATGTAGTCCAGTACAGTGGAGGTGTATGTGTTAATGTCCGTGTGAGAGCCACAAGTAGCCTGTGAAGCAAACATACTCCCGTCAGTGTGATGAAACCTGTTCTGAAGTATAGAGTCTGTCTCTGCTGGACAAATCTTGACAGTTGTTACTGACGGCTTCACGCATTGGATTAATGGAGAGTACTTTGGGATGAGGAATAAAGAGATGTGATCTGACTTCCCCAGATGGGGGAGGGGGGTCACGGTATAAGCTCCAGCGATATTTGTGTATACATGATCCAGTGTTTAGTTTCTTCTTGTACTGCAGGAAACATGCTGGTGGAATTTAGGAAGTGCAGTCTTTAGATTTGCAAATACACAAGTCACACACAAATCACACAATCAGACTAAGTAAAGGTAAAAATGAAAGTTCTAGGTTTTGATATTGTCACTGTAAATGTCTGTTGATGAACGCCAGGCTTTCATTCCATGTCGGAGCAGCGATGCTGGTATTGTAGGCTCCGACTGCAATGTTACTCTCCAGGTGAACCTCGGAGAAAAGATACGAGATGTAGTAACTATGTAACAGATTAATCAAAGGCCAAACTAAACAGATGAGTCTTTAATCGAGTTTTAAACATTGAGACTGTGTCTGAGTCCCGAATAGAGGCAGGAAGATTATTCCACAATTGTGAAGCTTTAAAAGAAAAGGCTCTTCCACCTGCTGTGATCTTTTTGATCCTAGGAACAGTTAATAACCCTGCGTCCTGCGAGCGAAGTGAACGCGCTGGGTTATATTGTTCAATAAGTTCACTAAGATAGTCTGGAGCTAAGCCATGCAGCGTTTTATATGTTATTAAAGGTATTTTATAGTCAATACGGAATCTAATTGGCAGCCAGTGTAATGACGATAGTACGGGACTAATGTGATCAAACTTTTTAGTTTTTGTTAAAACTCGTGCTGCTGCGTTCTGAACCAGCTGGAGTTTGTTTGTCGATTTACCAGAGCATCCAGCTAGGAGACTGTTGCAATAATCTAAACGAGAGGATATGAATGCATGGATTAGTTTTTCTGCATCACTAATATTTACAATATGTTTCTAATTTTGGCAATGTTGCGCAAGTGAAAGAACGCTACACTAGTTATATTATTAATATGTGTATTGAACGAGAGATCTATTGTGACGCCCAAGTTCTTTACCTCTGCGCTGGGGGTTATAGTAAAAGAATGTAGATTCAATGATACATTATGTATCTTGTCTCTCGCAGCCCTAGACCCAATTTATTAATTCTGTTTTATCAGGATTTAGTGCTAGAAAGTTACACGCCATCCAATGTTTTATCTCTTCTACACATTTCTCAATCTTACTGTTTGCGCCTAAATCATCGTCGTGACGAGTGTCGTCTGCGTAGGAATGGAAACTGATGTCATGCTTATGCATAATCTCGCCTAAGGGTAACATGTACAGTGTGAATAGAAGTGGTCCTAGGACTGTCCCTTGTGGGACACCATATTTAACCTGCACAGATTTAGAGGTTTTATTATTAACACTTACACATTGGAAGCGGTCAGTTAAATATGATCTAAACCAGGAGAGTGCGACTCCTTTAATACCTACCGTGTTTTCTAGTCTATCCAGCAAAATGTTGTGGTCTACAGTATCAAAAGCTGCACTAAGATCTAACAGTATAAGGAACGAGACAAGCCCATTATCTGCCGATATTAGTAGATCATTCACTACCCTGAGTAAAGTTGTTTCAGTGCTGTGGTTTGGTCTAAATCCTGATTGGAACTTTTCATGGATACTATTTGATTGGAGATAGTGGTTTAACTGATTGGAAACTGCTTTTTCTAAAATTTTAGAGATAAATGGAAGATTAGAAATGGGTCTATAGTTAGCTAGAATCTGTGGATCGAGATTCTGTTTTTTAATCAAGGGTCTAATTACGGCGCATTTTAATTGTTTGGGCATGTAACCTAGGTTAAAGGAGGAGTTAATCATAATAAGTAAGGGCCCTGCAATGGCTGGGAGTAGTTCTTTAAATAGACGGGTTGGAACTGGGTCAAATATACATGATGTAGGCTTAGACGAATTAATCAGTGTTGTGAGCTCTTTTTGCGATATAGGATCGAAGATATTTAGCTCAGTAATATTTTTGGATGCATAGTTACTAATAACTAAACTACTGGGGTTGGATTGGAGCTTAGGCTGCGATGTATTATGACTCTGTAGTCAGATATTATCTATTTTATTATTGAAAAAGTTTAAAAATTCATCGCTAGTGTGTGTAAGTGCTGTGTTAGAACTAATGTCGTTGATATTTCTTGTTAGTTTAGATACCGTCGCGAAGAGAAATCTAGGGTTATTCTTGTTGTTTTCTATTAGTGTCGAATAGTATGCGGCTCTAGCTTTTATTAGGGCATGTTTATATTTGACTATGGCGTCTTTCCATGTGATTCTAAACACTTCTAGTGAGATGGATTTCCATTTTCGCTCTGCTGCTCGAGCTGCCTGTTTTAGAAGAGTGTGTTCGTCATACCATGGTGCAAGCTTTTTCTCCCTAATTAATTTTGTTTTAATTGGAGCTACACTGTCTAAGGTATTGCTGAGTGTGGAATAAAACTGTTGTGTTGCCTGTTCCAATTCATTGGGCTGCAGTGGCATAGTGTTCAGTAGCTCCGGCAGTAAGTTTATAAATGTTGCTGCAGTGTCGGATGTGATAGTGCGCGTGGTTTTTTTATGGCGCATCTGATGTACATTGTATAAAGTCATTTCATATATTAGTAAGGAATGATCTGAAATGGCGTCATTTTGGGGGATGACTGCCAAATGTTCTATGTTTAATCCGTAAGTAAGTATTAAGTCTAAGGTGTGTTTACAGCGGTGGGTAGGCCCTGTCACATTTTGGGCTATACCTACTGAATCTAGTATGGAGTCGAACGCAATTTTCAGTGGGTCTGATTCATTTTCATAATGATTGTTGAAATCACCCACAATTACAAATCTCTCGATGGTTAAGACTTGTTCCGAAAGAAACTCAGCAAATTCCTGAAGAAATTCTGAGTAGGGACCCGGCGGTCGATAGATGGTCACTAATTTAAGCTTTGTTTTATTGCCTATAAGATTATTGCCTATTTCACCTATCAAAGCCTCGAACCGGTGGTGCTTGGACCCCTAATAATCGGAACAATTACAATAGGGTTCCAGCACCTTCGGTGCTTGGACCCCTAATTAAAAGAGAAAAATGACAACTAACTAACTATATTTCGTGTTTGTCAATTTATTTATAAGTCTTGTGGACTGATATGAAATAGATTTTTTTCACTAGAAGTGTAATATTAGCTGGCAGAAGCGTACGGAACCTCATGGTCCATCATGTCTCTTGTTTAGAGCTCCTGCTCGTCATGATAGCCTGCAAAACTACTGTATGGGATTTTTTTAATATGACTACGAGAAAAACTACATGTCTTGTAGTGAAAACAGGTGATAAAATATATGGAGTAGTTCTCAAGAGGAAAAGTCCCACAAATCTCAAAGCTCACACAAGAGGGCTAACTGCCAGTACCTTGACAAGCCAGCCTCTGAGTAGCTCCACCGAAAGAGATGCACCATCCTGGCTAGGTAGCACTGAGAAGGAGAACCATAATGGACCGTTTTCACCAGTGATCAAATAGTTGCTGGTTAGTTAATATGCAGAAAAACTGCAAGCGGGTGGATGCACTAGTTAATGTGTTGAGACTGGATGTCAACACGACAGTGTGACTTGCTTGCCTTCCAAAAGTTTGGCTTTTCACACCAACCAAAATAGGGTTACGCTCCTATGTTTGTGTCTGTCCTTAGTCTGGCAATTTTCAGTAGCAATATTACACATCTTGCACTTAAGGCTTCTATCTTGTGAACTGTTGGTTCAACACATTTTTTAAATAGTATCTTTTGATGAGTTTAATTTTGAACATTTTGAATCCTGCACCTGACAATAACCCAAAGTATAAAAAAACTAAAACTAATACTAGAACTAATGAAAACTAAACTAAAACTAAGCTTAATTCTTTGTATTAATAAAAACTAGCAAACATGCTCTAAAAACTAATTAAAACTAACTGAATTAGAAAAAAGTCACAATTAAATAAAAACTCATTCCTAGATCTGAATGAATGAAATATTCTCATTAAATACTTTGTTCTGTACAAAGTTGAATGTGCTGACAACAAAATCACACAACACACAACATGCCACTTGAGATCTAGCATTGTCCTGCATTAGGAGGAACCCAGGGCCAACCGCACCAGTATATGGTCTCACAAGGGCTCTGAGGATCTCATCTTGGTACCTAATGGCAGTCAGGCTACATCTGGTGAGCACATGAAGGGCTGTGTGGCCCTCCAAAGAAATGCCACCCCACACCATTACTGACCCACTGCCAAACCGGTCATGCTGAAGGATGTTGCAGGCAGCAGATCACTCTCCACGGCGTCTCCAGACTCTGTCACGTCTGTCACGTGCTCAGTGTGAACCTGCTTTCATCTGTGAAGAGCACAAGGCGCCAGTGGCGAATTTGCCAATCTTGGTGTTCTCTGGCAAATGCCAAGCATCCTGCACGGTGTTGGGCTGTGAGCACAACCCCCATCTGTGGACGTTGGGCCCTTATACCATCCTCTTGGAGTCTGTTTCTAACCGTTTGTGCAGACACATGCACATTTGTGGCCTGCTGGAGGTCATTTTGCAGGGCCCTGGCAGTGCTCCTCTTGTTCCTTCTTGCACAAAGGCAGAGGTAGCGGTCCTGCTGCTGGGTGGCTCCTCCACGTCTCCTGGTGTACTGGCCTGTCTCCTGGTAGCACCTCCTGCCTCTGGACACTATGCTGACAGACACAGCAAACCTTCTTGCCACAGCTCGCATTGATGTGCAATCCTGGATGAGCTGCACTACCTGAGCCACTTGTGTGGGTTGTAGAGTCCGTCTCATGCTACCACAAGTGTGAAAGGACCACCAACATTCAAAAGTGACCAAAACATCAGCCAGAAAGCATAGGTACTGAGAAGTGGTCTGTGGTCCCCACCTGCAGAACCACTCCTTTATAGAGGGGGTCTTGCTAATTGCCTCTCATTTCTACCTGTTGTCTATTCCATTTGCACAACAGCAGGTGAAATTGATTCACAATCAGTGTTGCTTCCTAACTGAACAGGTTGGTTTCACAGAAGTGTGGTTGAATTGGAGTTATATTGTGTTGTTTAAGTGTTCCCTTTATTTTTTGAGCAGTGTATTAAACCAGACTCCTTAGTATTGCATTATGACAAAACACTTTAAAATTTCTTAAGTTAAATGGACCCTCTTAAAACATGTATAGTTAGTTTTACACATCCTGCTCCTTGGTATACACCTGAATTGCGCAAATTAAAAGCTGTTGGTCGGCAACTTGAACGGTGTTGGAAAAAAACTGGCTTGAGTGTGCATGCCCTCACTTATTGAGATCACATTTTGTGCTACAAAGAGGTATTGCAGAAAGCTAAATCATTTTATTATTCAAATATTATTCAGAATGCTCATGGTAATACCAAAGCCCCTTTTTTCTATGGTCATCAAGTTTGTTCAACCTGCCCTCCGTTGACTCAGTCACCTGAACTCTGCTCCCAGTTTCAGGATTTTTTAATCAAAAGATTGACTTAATATATTCTCAGATTCAGACTGTTCATGTGACACTAACAATTGACCCAACCTTTGTACAAGATAAAATCAGTTATTTATCTGCTTTTACTAATGTGCAAAAGAGTTTTGTTTCATAGCTCATTAAAACCTCTAGAGCCACCTCCTGCCAGTTGGACCCTATACACACCTGATGAAAACATGTCTCACCTCCATTGGTCCTATGGTTACCCAGGTCATCAATTCCTCACTTTATTTATAAAGCACATTTAAAAGCCACAAGGGCCAGCCAAAGTGCTGTACAATGCACACGTACATATAAGAATTAAAATATTAAAGAATACAAATACAAATACAAAAACACACACAACAATTATTTGGATCTAAGGCTCAATGTATAAAATAAAAATTAAGATGATATAAAATTAACCTGAGCATTTTATTTCATTTCTGTTGGTTTACATTATGAGCACTGGAATGCTTGAGAATACATATATGCTTTTAACTTGGACTTAAAGACATCTACTGTGGATGACGTCCTGATAGAAACAAGCAAATTATTCCACAGTTTGGGTGCCGCAACAGAGAAGGCTCTGTCACCTTTCGTCTTTAGTCTGGAATATGGTACGTCCAAGTGTAGCTGATTAATTGATCTTAGAGTTCTCTGTGGTGAGTACGGCCAGAGCAGGTCAGAAATGTAAGTTAGAGAGATGCCATTTAAGGCTTTAAAAACCATCACTACAACCTTAAACATGGCTCTCTGCCCAAACGACTACGGTCCCCTAGACTCACTGTGTAAATGCCTTGAGCACATAAACAAGTGGATGAAACACAACTTTCTGCAGTTAAATAAAGATAAAACGGAGATTATTTTATTTGGGAACAGCAATGAAAGACACAGACTAGCTGCCTATCTAGATTCGAGAGGCCTAAAATCTAAAGAACTAGTACGTAACCTTGGTGTACTAATGGACTCTGATCTCACCTTTAGCAGTCATGTCAAAGCTGTCACCAAATCAGCTTTCTATCACCTCAAAAACATCAACAAAATCAGAGATTGTATGGCTAAAGCAGACCTGCAGAAACTCATCCACGCCTTTGTTTCTAGTAGGATTGATTACTGTGATGGGCTCCTAACTGGACTCCCAAAAAAGACAATTAAACAGCTTCAGCTGATTCAAAATGCAGCTGCCAGAGTTCTCACTAGGAGTAAAAGAAGGGAGCACATCACTCCCATCCTTAAATCCTTACACTGGATACCCGTATGTTACAGGATAGACTTTAAGGTACTATTACTTGTCTATAAATGTCTTAATGGTGTAGGACCAGTATATTTATTGGATGTGCTCCAACAATATGAGCCGAGCAGAACTCTCAGATCATTAGGAACTGGTCAGTTAGTGCAGCCAACTAAACATGGAGAGGCGGCGTTTAGCTACTACGCCGTTCAGAAATGGAACCGGTTGTCAGAGAGCATTAGAAGAGCCCCAACACTAGATACCTTTAAATCCAGACTGAAAACCTTCATGTTTGAGCAGGCCTTCAGCTCAGTTTAATTACCTTTACTCTGTAACTTTACTCTGTATCTTCATTAATTTAACTTCCTTTAAATCTACTGTTTTAATCATGCTTCCTATTTTAGATTTTATTGTGTTTGTTTCTTTTTTTATGTTTAAGTCTAACATTTTATTTTTACTGTTCTTATCTTTGCTCCCCCCCTTTAGATCTTATTTACTTTTTATTATTTTATTTACTGTACTTTTTACATTCTATGTTATTTTATTATATATTTTTCTTTATATATGTGATTAATTTCTTAAATCTATTGTTTTACATTTTTCTGTTTTTTCTTTACATTTGTAAAGCACTTTGAATGACCATTGTGTATGAAAGGTGCTATATAAATAAACTTGCCTTGCCTTGCCTTGCCTTAAAATCTATTCTACAGCTGACAGGTAACCAATGCAGTGAGTGGAGTGCAGGTGTAATATGATTTCTCTTTCTCCTGTGGGTCAGAACCCTTGCAGCAGCGTTCTGAACTCGCTGTAGGTGAGAAATAGAGCTCTTTGGAAGAGCAGATAGAAAAGCATTACAACAATCTAGCCTTGATGTGATAAATGCATGGACAAGTTTTTCACAGTCAGCAGGAGAGAGCATATCTCGGACCTTAGCAATGTTTCGAAGGTGAAAATAAGCTGTCTTGCATGTAGTAATGATGTGTGATTTGAAGCTGAGCTCATTATCAAAGGTGACACCTAGACACATAGTTTGGCAATCCGATTCATTTGATTTAAATAAGTCTGGACATCATTCCTTTGTGAATCACTACCAAGAACAAGAACCTCTGTTTTCTCTTTATATAATTGCAGAAAATTCTATATCATCTATGCAGTCAAACAGTAAGCAAATTGATTTTAGGGCTTTATGTTCTAGAGAAATTATAAAGTTGTGTGTCATCTGTGTGACGTGGTATGCCTTGGCAAGGACGAGGCATGGCCATTGGCACACACATTACTATATTACGTATAACACAGGCGTAGATAGCGCAGATAAACACTTACACATTCAAACGACTCTGACAAAGACGAGCATGGGACACTGCGCGAAACGCACACTAAATAGACAGACTACATAATCCCCACGTGATGACGAGACGAGCCACAGGTGAAACTGATTAACACACGGACACAACCACACCCACGAAGATACGCAGACGACTAGACATAGACGACATAAACACACACCCAAAGGGGAGGGGTCAGAAGCTGTACCGTAACAATCTGCATATTGATGATAACTAATACCATGTTTGTTAATGATATGTGGTAATGGAAGCATATATAGGTAGAACAGTAATGGCCCAAGAATTGATCCTTGGGGGACACCACAAGTTATTTTTTGGTACCTAAAGCAACATAGTAATCACGCCCAGTTAGATACGATGGATGGACATCAAAAGCAGGCCATTAGGACACTGTTTACTTTTTGAAATCAATGGGAACTTAGGAAAATGACCATGACTATAACTTAGGAAAATGTTTCTTTCAAGTAGTCACATCTTTCTCTGCAGTTATAATGTATTTTCTAAAACTGCTGTAGTCTACAAATTGCTACTTAAAACATTGTAATTTTGACTGACTTTTCATATTTCTTTTACAGGGGCACGACTAAATGCAGATGACTATGGCTACAAATGGAAGATGGATGCACCAACTGAGACGTGTGAGGAGGTGAATAAGCATGAGAATCCTGAGGAATGCCTGAGCAAGGTATTTATTATTCACATTCATGATCGTTTAGTTAGCCTGCATCTGTATAAATAAAGCCAGAAATAAATAAATGCTTAAGTCAGTAACTCCAGAAATAAATATCATGTCGGAATAAATAAATAAATATATATATGCTGAAAATTGTTTCTATTTTTATGCTACACATATTTTTTTTTATTGATTGATTTGTCACCTTTCATCCTCCATAATACCGAATAAGACATTTTCATTTAATAATGGATAATAAGGGTTTACTATCTAAAATTTTGTTTTTCTTCTCAGAGATCTACATGTCAACAGCTGCTTTCCAGTCCAGCATTCAGTAGCTGCCAGGACCTACTATCCATTCAAGGCTTTATGGATGTGTGTGTTAGAGATGCGTGTCACTGTAACAACAGCAAGACCCCATGTTTGTGTGACACGATATCTGAGTTCTCACGGCAATGTGCCCATGCAGGGGGCAGGCCGCAAAACTGGAGGACCAAGACACTCTGTGGTATGTACCTGTAGAATTTACAGTAATGGTGATGTCATCTGAAAAGCAGTTTAGGAGACCATTGGAAGAAATCTGTTTCATACACAGTTCAATACACAGTCAGTAAAGTCTATGGTAATGCAGTTTGGGTAGCACACAAGTGCACAAGCACTAATCAAACATGAAAACCAACAAGGACCGATATATACAAACATGACTAACTAAAAGAGCTATAACTAAAATAAGTGAAATGCAGAATATGAACTAATGGCACAGGAATGCATAAAATAGACTATACAGAGACTAGTGGAACTCATTAATTCTGGAGCAGCAGTGTGATGCAAGGCAATTACAGGTGTTATAGGCGTTGTATCATACAGATAAAAGAATATCTTGAATATTTCTGTTTTATAAAATAGTGGTGCTGTTCTTTTTTACCTTTGTTGTTGTTAACCTATTGAGTGCTGATATTTTACACGTGGTTTGATCTATGCAGGAAAAGAATGTCCATTGAACATGGTACACAGTGAGTGTGAGAGCCCCTGCACAGACACCTGTTCTAACCAAGAAGGGAGCCAGCTCTGTGCAGACCACTGTGTTGAAGGCTGCTTCTGCCCACCTGGTAACCCACCACTTATGAACAATATAGAAACACACACACACTGGGTCTTGTATAGTGGACTAAAGGGAGAATGGAAACAGGGGAGTATGATTAGGAATCGCATGGACACTCAAAACTCGGGAAACAAGGACCTCTGGTGGTCAATGGCAGGACTTACTGGATCATCTCTGACACACTTTCAAATAAATCACAGTATTGCTTTATACACATCACATTGTATATTGTTTCACCAATAATGTTCACTTTCTAGTTCAATAATTTAATACAATAATTTAAGCAAATAGAATGAAAAAACATACATTCTAATTTAGTTTCTTAGAAAACAAATTTTTACTTTAAGCCAAATTCCCAGGTATTCCTAGAAACAAAGCTTTAATATCTTGTTATCTCTATACTATGACTCTTGCATAATCAACTAATTTATGTGGACATTATTAATACTATGATTATAGTGTTAGTTTTTTATTGATTAAAATTATCATAAGCAGAAAATACAGAAGGCATTTAATTTCTATTTGGTAGGACCAAATGTCTATGAAGTAACTTTTTGCGAACAAGCAATATTTTGGTTAAAGATTTACTTGCAATTGTGACGGGCAGGGTGAGCAACTAAAAAAGGAAGCGATCACGCCAAGTCTCAGGGAAATAGGATGGTTTAATAGAAATTGTGCAAACCAAAAACCCGTGCATTGTTCCAGATTAAGGAAATAATAACCAGCAGTCAACTGGTACAAAGACAAGACATATATAGACGAACAAACGACCCTCAGGTGAGACGGATCGCGGGTCCCGCCCACCTGAGGGACGAACATCACGTGACCAAAAACAGGACCGCTGCCACTGTAACCGGGGCGACCGGCAGGGGGCCCCCCCACAACGTGACAGACCCCCCCCACCAAAGCCGCACTCCCCTCCGGATGTGCGGCTTACAGCGGCAGCACACAAAACACAACAAAGGGGCGGGAGGGCGGGGACAAGACAGGGACCCGTTCCCTGCCGTCCTAGAGCTGAAATACAAAACACACATATATGCTCCTCGTCACAGGACGCAGACAAGGCAGGGACCCGTTCCCTGCAGTCCTGGAGCTGAAACACAAAAAGGACAAACACGTTAGCTCACCTCCTGGGTGGGACCCTGGACCGACCGGGCCGTCAACATGATGACAACCACGCCCCGGTCGGTCACAGGGCCCTCACGCCCTAACCGGCCTTAGGCCGCTTAAGCCCCACCGCTGTGCGTGGACCGGGAGCACACAGCCCAACACGTCACAGGTGTGGATGTGTGCAGGCCGCCACACTGGGGTGCGGCCACGGCTTCCACCGACAACCTCCGGAACCTACCTCTTCGCTCGAAGCTGACCCCTGCCCTTTTCGCTAGGGGTCACCCCAGACTCCTGGGGAGTGAACCCCTCCCGGGGCCCCTCATCTCAAGGTGGACTCTTCCACCCAACACAGGAGCGCCAGAGACCAGGGCCCTGGCAATGCGCATCAGGGACACGCTGGTCACCCCGAGCTCGAAGGAGAGGGTCTTCTCCTGGAGACCCCACTAGGTCCGGGAGTGCCGCAGTCCACCACCAGGAGCGACCTGCAACACATCACACACACACGCACACAGACGACACACAACACAAAACGCGCACCCACACTGACCATTGACTCCCCCCCTTTACCCAGGGGGGAGGGGACCCCTTCTTGCCATGAGGAGACACTCTGTCCGTACACCCCAGGCATCCTCAGCCTACATAAAGGGTACAGGGGCTCCTCCTTGCTCAGGGGTCCCTCCCAACCGGTCAGGTCTCCTAAGGGAGTTGCGCCTTCTGAGCCACATGTCGTGGCTCAGGAACCCCCATAGCTCCCCCCCAAAAACATATTTAGGGGGGGCCCCTCCGGGGAATCACAAAACAAAAAACACAAACACAACATATAACACTAACGCACCCAAGATGCCCTCTGTGCCACATCCAGTGACACGGGACCTCAAATGGGCCCCTCCCCACACACAGTGAAGAGGGGTGCAAGAGAGGAATTACATAAAACAAAGCACGCTACACGCTAGGACAAAACGAACACACTGAGACAGAACACAAACAAATGGACAGCACCCACCGATGCGCGCGTTCTGTAGAGCGTGACGCGCCTACTCCATCTCATTCTCTCTCACCGTTTTCACAACGGGATCCACAGATCTTTAGAGAGAGAGAGCCATGCGTCAGCGGCTTGCGCGTCACGCCCACAGCGACGCGTCTCTCTGGCCCGCAGTCGCTCACCCCCATCACCACGGGATATCGGGTGAGCGAGGCGAAAGGAGCAGAGAGACTCTCGCGTCTAGCGCGCAGCACGCATCGGTGGACCCGCCACACACACATGAACACCACCAGCGAGACACACACAACAGCACACTCACACACTCGCTCACGTCTGCGTCGTTATTAAAACAAAACACTACAACGTACACACACACACACATATACAGACGATAACGGACAATGGACGAGCGTAATGTGTGGTACCGGTAGTTTCGCTGGGTGAGAGCGGAGTCTACTGGTCCCCAGCTCTTGTCACCGCCGTGGTACTTTACGGGTCTCAACACAAACAACATTTCAACACGGCGGGACGAGTGGGGACAGACTCAACACACTCTCGGACAAACACGACAAACACACAGCACGTAGACAAACACTTACCACGAGACATGACCACGAACGAAGGAGAAAGTAAAGGAGACTGGCGGCTTCCGAGGGGTGGCTGGTTATTCTGTGACGGGCAGGGTGAGCAACTAAAAAAGGAAGCGATCATGCCAAGTCTCAGGGAAATAGGATGGTTTAATAGAAAGTGTGCAAACCAAAAACCCGTGCATTGTTCCAGATTAAGGAAATAATAACCAGCAGTCAACTGGTACAAAGACAAGACATATATAGACGAACAAACGACCTTCAGGTGAGACGGATCACAGGTCCCGCCCACCTGAGGGACGAACACGAACATCACGTGACCAAAAACAGGACCGCTGCCACTGTAACCGGGGCGACCGGCAGGGCCCCCCCCAACGTGACAGCGATTGCAAATTCAATTTCCTTCTATTTGATTAATAAAATAAACACTTGCTGTAATTTACTGCACCATCCAAATAAGATACAGAATAATTTAGTTATTGCAGAAAACTTTTTTTAGCATATGCAAAAGCACAAACTTTAAGACAAAATATCAAGTAGCAGCTACCAGCTAACTGTTTTAGCACCATCTTCTGCATGTATAACCTACCAAATATAATTTGTTTTCTAATGTAAAGTACTATGTTCAAATGTTTATTTCACCATATCGATGCATTTAGTTGGAAGCTCCAAATATTATGAACTATGATAAACAAATAACTAGCTAGCTAACTTAACTAGCTACATGCCGAGTGCATCGCTAAGGCAGTTTTCAATTGTAAATGAAATTGTATGATACTGAGGCAGTCAGAAAAGACACTTTAAAACGAATTAGTCTTTTTTCCTCGACCACTTCAAAAAAGGCCATGGATTGTGTCAGTAGATTCATCCATTTTAAGTTGGTATGTTTTGTTTCAGACTTGTACGCTGTTGCGTAGGGGTGACCTGCAATAGTCGCTCATACGAGTCAAGTCGACTATACCCCCTAGCAGGGTTGCCAGGTCCTACAAAAATATCCTGCACTAAATCTGTGTAAAACCCGCCCTTCAGAAGCTTAAACTAGCCCAAAGTTGTTGACGGTGACTGGGACGGGGGGGGATTGGGGTACGAGTGTAAGTAGGGCAGTCATGGCCTAGTGCAGGTATCACCAAATGGAGGACCGTGGTCCGGATCCGGACCCGAACGCCGTCCTGTCCGGACCCAATCACATTCCTGATTAACACTGGATATGTCCCCCCCCCCCCCCCCCCGCTCAACAACTTTCGTTCGCCACCGCGGACCCGGACCTAAGGTCTGAGCTATCTGCCAAAAATGGACCGCGGAAAGATTTAATTGATTACCCCTGGCCTAGTGGTTAGGGAACTGATTAGGGTTAGGGAACTGATCTTGTGAACGGAGGGTCGTGGGTTCAATTCCCAGACCTGAGGCCATGACTGCGGTGCCCCTGAGCAAGGCCCTTAACCCTCAACTGCTCACTTGTATAAAAAAAATGAGATAAACAATGTAAGTCGCTCTGGATAAGGGCGTCTGCCACATGCCATAAATGTAAATGTAAGTTGTCGGGGGGAGGGGTGTTCGAGTGTGTAAAATGGAGACAAATTAAGTATTATATCGTGATCGATTCTTAGTGTTGACTTGTAACTTCCGCAGTAGCCCAACTCAAAAGTAGCCCAAAAAACCGCACCCCGCGACCCCAGAATTTTTACCCGTGGCAGGATTTTCAAACAAGCCCAATTTGGCGTGAAAACTGCGAACCTGGCAACTCTGCCCCCTAGTCGACTATGAACATAGTCGAATGTACTATTCTAACTGCATAGGGGTGCCCAAGGATGCTGCTAAGCATTAGCTATTACATGAAATGTCTTTGTTTTCATTATATATAGCCTTTTGTCAAATAAAAGCATCCTAATTTATGTTAATAAATATTTTTAAATGATGTGTGCGCATTAACAATAGGCATCTTCCTTACTACACATTAATAAATCACACCCTGCAGTTGCACAATCCAAATGAGCGGAGCTGAACACGCTATACGATAGTCAGTGTCTGCCGAGATTATAATGGCTACTAAAAAAACTTAAAGTGTAGGAGTATTTTGAAAAAGATAAAGATGAATCAAACAAAGTAAAGTGCAAGTTATGTCATCAACGTATTTCATTTCGCACGACAACAATCAACATGGCATACCATTTAAAACACGTAAGGCGAAAAAAAAAACAGTTCAGCCATTTGTCGTTTCATTCGTGTCGTCTCATCTCATCGCGGTGCGTCTCGGCAAGTAGGCCTATAAACATTTTTTGTTGTTGTTTGCTTTTTAAACCTCGTTACTTTAACCTTTCCTTATATTTTTTTTTGCTGTTGTGTGGCGCTTTTTGTATATTTTCAGGCAGGCATATTTTATTTAAAATAATTTAGACATTTTGTGCAGTGCCTATCTGACAGTTCACAAAAAAAATTATAAATAAATAAATAAAAGCTGAATAAAGCCAACCTTCCATGTTTATTTATTTATCTGAGTGTTTTAGGTTTTTACTTTAAAGTGGGAAAAAAGTCCTGAATGAGAACTGGATCCCGTTTAAGGTGCTTTAATTACAAAAAACCCTGATTAGACTATTAGTCGACTAGAGAGAAAATCTGACGAATCAGATTCGACTATGAAAATCCTTAGTTGAAGACACCTCTACTGTTGCGTTACCGTTGAACTTTATGCTGATTGGTGCATGTGCTTGCCCTTCTTTTGTTTTGATGTTACTTTGTTAAACACATGAAGTCTGAAGTAACAACAGCCTTCGCATAATATAGTGAAGTAAAAAGTAAGATATTTCACATTCAAATGTAGTAAAAGTAATAGTTACAAAAAAGGAAATACTTGAATTACACTTACTTTGTTACTGTCCACCATTGCTAGCTAGCTAACACAAGTAGTAATGTAGATAATAGTGATGAAGATAAGGGAGAATTTGATTCCTTTGATGAAGGAGACTATGCAAAGTAAATACATTGGTGACTAAGTGAATATAATTATATAATGTTTCTTACTATAATAGTGGATGCAAGTTCACATTTAGGCACATTTAAGCATTTGTGTGCTACTAGCTAGCTGGATCTAGAACCTGTTCCTGTGAAAAATTGGTGTAATTGATTCATGACAAAATTGTCCTGACTTTTGTTTTTGGCTTTTGCCTAAACTGACTGTCCATTAGTAATTGTTTAATTTGTACGTTTCTGTGTGTGAAAATATGGTATAGAATAATAAGCAGTAGTATAGATGAATTGATATGTGTTGGACATGCTGAACACTGCTCTGTGCAGATGAGTAATTTTTCACTTGCACACACGAATTCTGATATATTGATACTCCATGAAGCTTAACATGTAATAAAAAACATTTATCAGTCACATTTTATATCTGTCCCTTAGATAACACTTTTATGCAATAAGTGATTGTAAGAAAATGTATTTGTTTAATGTAAAATGTCTTTATATTAACACAATTCTATAATACTTTATATATTTCACCACTTTTGTCAACTTTGCTAAACATAAGATAAATTTGGTAAAAATTATACATTTGTTTCAGTAAAGGTATGAAAATGAGTTATAAAAATTGTATGTTCATACCTTACAAAACACTAAAGTAAATTATATATTTATAATGATCTGTTTATACAGGCACTGTCCTTGATGACATTGGGAATACTGGCTGCATCCCTGTTGATCAATGTCCTTGCAGCCACAATGGAAAAAACTATAAGCCTGGAGAATCATACACAAGGACTTGTCAAAAATGGTAAGAAACACACACACACACACACACACACACACACACACACACACACACAGAGCACAAAAACACATTATAAAGAAAGTGTATGTAAGAAATGCCACCTGATCTCCCTGAAAAAACCTCACCTGTCAATCAGTACCACGCCCCCTTTCCACCATACTTATACACCCTTATTCCACTTCCTATTTATGAAGTATTGCTGACCTTCACTTACTCCCCAGACCTCGTTTTCTGCCTAGTCCTGTACCTCCTGACTTGTCTCCCGTTATGACCCTGGACCGTCCTGACCACCCCAAGAAAACGCTATCGCTACTGATCTTAGTGCTAGTGATTCACCTGCCGTTTTCTGTACAAGGGTTTCATTTAAATAAAAGCAGTATTCTTCCGCATTTGGATCCCTCTCTGCCTGGTCAATACGTTACAGTGTACTCTTATTATCAATGGTAACCCACACACACACACACACAGACATACACACACACAGCCCATACACACATTATAAACAAAGTGTACTTTAACTATCTTTCCTCTCTGTGTATCAGTGAGTGTTCTAGTGGGCGGTGGAATTGTGAGGTTCTCGACTGTCCTGGCAGATGCATGGTGACGGGGTCTCATGTCATTACATATGATGGCACTGCTTACACCTTCCATGGAGACTGCTACTACATCCTTTCCAAGGTTATTGCTATTAAACTCACTTAAGACCAGAGAAATTAGTTGTTTATTCAAGTCAGTAACTATATGTCAGTAACGAATTGTCTCTGCATTGTTAAATTTAGTGTCATGTCTCTAATCCAATCAAGTGCAAAATAAATAAAATCCTACGAAATATGGAAAAATTGCAATACAAGTAATAGTTGTGACAGAAAATGTATTGAAGTACATTATAAATATTTAAAATGTTGCTTCATTTTCTTCAGGACAAAGATTTGACTATATTGGGGAATCTGGTGCAGTGTGGTCAGACAGAAACTGAAACATGTCTGACAGCTCTGAAATTGATCATCTCAACAACCACTGTAAGCATTCTGAACTAAATAAACATCTGTAAAATCCTTATCTCAAAAACTGACTTTGTCATTACTTGGGTAGCACGCATATGAGCCATTTTAATATAGATTGATCTAGATTAAAATGGCTCATTCAGAATATGCGTGCTACCCAAGTAATGACTAAAAGTCTGTCTTTGAGATAAGGTTTCTTAATACAGAGAGTGCATTAGATCAGGGGCTCATCTTCTGTTTCCAAAATGCATCAATGACTGCTTGAGAAAGCTGTTCTACTTTGATACTTTGATGAAAAAAAACATAAATAAATGTATAATAAAATGTAGGCTACTCATGTTCAACGGTTTATTCAGTGAAAATGAAAATAATACTGTAAGCCTACATACTTTAAGAGGGCATATTTAGTCAAACATGAATTTGTAAGCCTATATACTGTACATTAAAAGGGGTTGATAACCTTTATTCAGCTAAACATGAGATTTGAAATGTAAGCCAACAATTAGTACAAGGGCTCGATAACCTTTTTCCGACAGCGGCAACTCTTCCCCTGGGCTGCATCAGTGCTTGACCCAGCGTCAGCAGCATTAGTAAATGGGTGCTTTGCGTTTAAATGGTACTTCAGACTGGTAGAACTCCTACAATAAACTAATTCTGCGTTGCATAAGGTGCAAACAACTTTAGTCTTAACATTTACAGCATTTAACAGACGCTTTTATCCAGAGCAACTTATAAAGTGCTTTGCATCTGATCACAGAATTCATCCTAGGTAATAGTATGGATAGGCCAGAATTCAAGATGCCATTGAGTCAGACAACTACTAAACTACAGGAGTCAATGTCATTACCATTAGTCTTGTCAATGTCTCCATTGAGGTTTCATGCCTAAATTGGACCATCCTGGTGGCCAATCTTCATTAATTGCACATTGCACCAGTAAGAGCAGAGTGTGAATGTTCAATGGACAAAAAATAACTATTATATCGCGAGTTGTTGGCGAATTAGTAACTCGTGTGAGCGTGTGAAGGCAAGTCAAATGCGTATTTTCCTCTACGCCGGTTCCACTACACCGAGCAACAACACAGACCGTTAGTGAAGGTGAGTGCGCGCACCGGCTGGGGAGCCACATGAAACCAGGCAAAGAGCTGCATGCGGCTCGCGAGCCGCAGGTTGGCCACTCGTGCCCTATACCATACTAATAAATTATTGTGGTCTAAAATCAGGTGTTTCAGTTTTATATATATATATATATTAGTGGTGGGACTTTAACGCATTAATTTCGATTAATTAATTACAGGAAAATCAACGGACTAAAAAAATTAACGCATTTTAACGCATTTAACGCATGAGACACTTTTGCACCGTGGAATGTTTCTCAGTGCACAAGTTCCAGACATACAGATTATATGGACGCGCAATAAGATGAGCATTATGGAGATGACTGAAGACGCTACGCTGGTGGATGGGAAATTTAAATATAAGAAACGTCCAGATGGAAGTAAAAACAAATATAGTGTTATTTGCATTTTATGTAGGAAGGAGTTCGCTTATCACAGGAGCACTTCCACCCTTCGTTACCGCCTCAACGCAAAACATGTTGGGTTTAACGCGCAGGTCAGTAATGATCACTTAGCTGCTAAATGTATTCCTAGTACGATAGGGTGACCAAACGTCCGTATTTCACATCCTGTCCCGGGCGTCGCGGGTTTTTAAAGTGAGGAAATGTCCTGGTTTTTAAATGACCTTCATTGGACCATTAAGACTGATTAAATTTAATCAAGACTGGATTAAACTTTCGCTAGTGACGCGCGCGACTCCGCACACCTCGCACGAGCGGCGGAGGCGTTTATACTGTAACGTTGGTTAAATACCAGGACAGTTTACTGTTGACAACTCGTCTCTTTTATTTCAACATTAATACAAGCGAACTCACTCAAGAAAAATAACTAAATCCTCTCTCTCACTCTCGCTCCACACAACTTAACTTAAAGAAACAGTAACCCAATAATCCCTTAAGGATCATTACAATACTTTACGCATCACATTATTTGGTTATTGTGAAGAGTGCCCTAAATGTGGCTCTGACTGGGGATCACTGGACCTCTGTTAGCAACAAGAATTATCTTGGTGTGACAGCTCATATTATAGATGATGAATGAAAGATCCAGTCATTTGCTTTGAGCATGCAGAAGATCACTAGGCACTATGGAGATGCCTGTGGCAGAGGACTTTATGCCTGTGGCAGAGGCCTGGGAAATTAAAGAAAAAGTGTACCATTTAAAATGGTATTAAAAAACACCTGATTTACTTCACTTCTTCTTATTCTTCCAATATCATGAGCAAAGCTCCCAAAATTAAACATTTTTGGTCAGAATTTCCAGTGTTCTGAAAACTGTTTGCTTTGTTTTCTGCACTCATCTATTGGTCTGTGTAGTAGACTGGTGGAAAAATAAACAAGATGTTGGAAGTTTATGCTTATGTTCATTGATTCATTCATCATTCAAACTTAAATTAATATTTCTCATGTTAAATATCGAAATGCGATTAATTTCGATTAATTAGTTACAACGCTTGTAATTAATTCGATTAATTTTTTTAATCGCGTCCCACCCCTAATATATATATATATATATATATATATATATATATATATATATACACTACCGTTCAAAAGTTTGGGGTCACCTAGACAATTTTGTGTTTTCCCTGAAATCTCATACTTTTATTTATCAAATGAGTTGCAAAATGAATAGAAATATAGTCCAGACATTGACAAGGTAGAAATAATGTTTTTTTTTTATTTGAAATAATTTTCTACTTTAAACTTTGCTTTTGTCAAAGAATGCTCCCTTAGCAGCAATTACAGCATTGCAGACCTTTGGCATTCTAGCTGTTAATTTGTTGAGGTAATCTGGAGAAATTTCACCCCATGCTTCCAGAAGCCGCTTCCACAAGTTTGACTGGGTTAATGGGCACTTTTTTCGTACCATACGGTCAAGCTGCTCCCACAACAGCTCAATGGGGTTGAGATCTGGTGACTGCGCTGGCCACTCCATTACCGATAAAACACCAGCTGCCTCCTTCTTCTCTAAATAGTTTGTGCATAATTTGGAGGTGTGCTTTGGGTCATTGTCCTGTTGCAGGATGAAATTGGCTCCAATCAAGCGCTGTCCACAGGGTATGGCATGGTGTTGCAAAATGGAGTGATAGCCTTCCTTATTCAAAATCCCTTTTACCTTGTTCAAATCTCCCACTTTACCAGCACCAAAGCAACCCCAGACCATCACATTACCTCCACCATGTTTGACAGATGGTGTCAGGCACTCTTCCAGCATCTTTTCAGTTGTTCTGCGTCTCACAAATGTTCGTCTGTGTGATCCAAACACCTCAAACTGTCCTCAAACTTCATCTGTCCATAACACTTTTTTCCAATCTTCCTCTGTCCAATGTCTGTGTTCTTTTGCCCATATTAATCTTTTTCTTTTATTAGCCAGATATGGCTTTTTCTTTGCCACTCTACCCTGAAGGCCAGCATCCCGGAGTCGCCTCTTCACTGTAGACGTTGACACTGGCGTTTTGCGGGTACTATTTAATGAAGCTGCCAGTTGAGGACCTGTGAGGCATCGATTTCTCAAACTGGAGACTCTAATGTACTTGTCTTCTTGCTCAGTTGTGCAGCAGGGCCTTCCACTTCTCCTTCTACTCTGGTTAGAGCCTGTCTGTGCTTGCTCTCCTCTGAAGGTAGTAGTACACACCATTGTAGGAAATCTTCAGTTTCTTGGCAATGTCTCGCCAGGAATAGCCTTCATTTCTCAGAACAAGAATAGACTGTCGACTTTCAATTGAACGTTGTTTTTTTCTGGCCATTTTGTGAGTTTAATCGAACCAACAATTGTAATGCTCCAGATTCTCAACTAGCTCAAAGGAAGGTCAGTTTTATAGCTTCTCTAATCAGCAAAACTGTTTTCAGCTGTGCTAACCTACTTGCACAAGGGTTTTCAAGGGTTTTCTAAATATCCAATAGCCTCCTTACACAGTTAGCAAACACAATGTACCATTAGAACACTGGAGTGATGGTTGTTGGAAATAGGTCTCCATACATCTATGTAGATATTGCATTAAAAAGCAGATGTTTACAGCTAGAATAGTCATTTACCACATTAATAATGTATAGAGTGTATTTTTGATGCATTTAATGTTAGCTAAATTGAAAAAAATAACTGCTTTTCTTTCAAAAATAAGAACATTTCTAAGTGACCCCAAATTTTTGAACGGTAGTATATATATATAACCATATTATATTAGCATCCTATTAAGGTCAAATCTCAGACCCACCTAACTTTTCAGCACCAGCTCATCATACAATCACAGCGTATCATGTATCAACGCATCTCAATTCCCAATGAATGTAACCTTCGAATGTTAGCACATACGAATGTTAGCAATATTTCATTATTATTTTAGAATGTGACAAAATGTCCTACTTGGTGGTCAATACAATTGTAAACCTAATTACCATAATACTTTTAATGTCATTTTTTGATGAGATGAAATAGGTTTTTATCAATTACTTCTTCATTTTATGTCCTATATACAGGTTACTTTCTTACCAAATGGCATTGTACAAGTTAATGACTTCGCTACCAAGCTTCCAATTTATACCGGTGAATTTTCCAACTCTTATTTTACCTAAACCTGAAATTATAGTTGCTTTAAGTTGAGATTATCTACCTATGCATACTTCCAGCAATAAAAAACTATTCTGGACAGCTTAATAAAGATCGATGGATGAGTAAGCTGTGATGTTTAATGACATGGTGCTCTTATTTTACTCTCAGATCAATTGGCAATCTTCAAGCCTTCTACATTCTTTATTATTGCCAACACAGCAAATCTTCGTTTGGAGATCCAACTAGTTCCAGTCATGCAAGTGTACATTGTAGCCAGTTCTACAAAGACAGAATTAAGTGGTCTGTTACATCAACATCTGTAGGCCTGTGCGCATTTATAATCATTCTCATATTGAAATGTTTAATTTCATGACTAATACAATTCCTTTCCATAGGTCTGTGTGGGAACTTTAACAGTATCCAAGCAGATGACTTTGTCATAGAATCAGGACTTAAAGAGGGCACAGGAGTGAATTTTGCTAACACATGGAAGGTTGGGTTTAATTGTCCTGATGTCAGCAACAACCATCAAGAACCCTGCAGTATGAGTGTTGAAAAAGGTATAGTCCTTATTATTCATGTACATTCAGCCCAGTTCATTTCTCACATATGTATAAATCCTAATTTTTTATTTATTTATGTTCTTTTAGAGAAATATGCTAAGGAATGGTGTGTCCTGCTTACTGACCCAGCAGGAGTGTTTGCCCAATGCCATGTTGAAGTCAACCCAAAATATTATAGAGATGTAAGTTTTGGTGGCCAAGCTAGAGTTATTTTAAAACAATGTTTTCCAAACCAAACCTCAGAGTCTTAGCTCTCAGAATACTTCTACAATAACAAGTTTAAACATCAACTTGGTTTAAGGTGTTCTGTGAGTTGGGACAGAAAAAACATATGAACAGTCTTGTGACCCTAATGTCTGGATTTGAAAACATTACATACTTATGTGCCATTTCAGGAATTGTTTTAAATTAATTGTGTTGCTTAATTTTCTGCAGAGGTGTGTGTATGATTCGTGTAACTGCGGCAATAGTGAGGACTGCATGTGTGCAGCTGTTTCATCATATGTCCATGCATGTGCTGCTAAAGGTGTACTGATCTATGGCTGGAGAAACACCACCTGTGGTGAGGTGCTAATTTGAGTATTTGATGAATATCAGAGAGTGAGGGCCCTAATAGTTTATTTGGAGTATTATGGTTTGATTAAAAAATGAATTATTTTAGCAGTTTTGTATGACATTGGAAATTGACAACCTGTGTCAATTGCTTGTGTCAATTGAAGATGGAAAGTACTCTATTTCTTTGATTATATAATTTATCTCTAACCTTTTCTAATTATGTACTTTACAAGGCATTTTACTTTTATAAATTTTAGTGTAGCCTAAATTGTATCCATAAAGGTTTAAATTGGTAATTCATCGTCCTGAGAGTAAAAAATAAGAGTTTTGTAGCTTTGTCTTTTTGTGGCTTATAGCTACACTATAAGTCAAATGTTCAGATACACATAGTTTATTTAAAACAGTGAAGGTACCAAAATAAAGAAATAACACATAACTATGCTATGTTACACCAAAACAGATGCTTATATGGCTGTAGATTGTAAAGTTCTTCAGAGCCATCCATTACTAGACAGTTTGTGACAATGGCTGTGGTTGCCTTTGATGTTCTTTACCAGCTTCATGAGGCAGCTACCTATCATGCCCTGAAGACAATCTAATGTGTGCTGAACACATTTAGGATGAGGGGCAAAATGTATTCATGTTTTGAGGAGACATTTAAAATTTATTTAAAATGCCATTATTACTATTTTAATTATATACTGGTTACATTGTTTTGGAAAATATATATACATATATATATATATTAACTATTTATATTTGTCTTAGAAGCAAACTTAAGCAAAAACCATTAGTAAAAATGCCTTTAAGACTCTGAGGATTATGCATTCTGTAACGTTGCAGAATGAAGCCAAATGCCAACACGAAGGCAGCCTGCAGAGCACAAGTTTTATTATATATATAGACTATAGCGATTCAGTGCTGAACACAAAAACACAAGGCCACATTTTCAAAACAACAGCTGACAAACACAGAGGGCAAGACTCGCAATTAAATACACAGTGGACAACAGGCAACAAAAGACGTGGGACAAGGGATTCAAATAAAACTGTCATACACACACCCTATAAGACACACACGGAAGTAAATATACAATATACACATTTAAATATACATATACATAGACAAACGAATCCCGACACTTATGCACCCCCGAGGGGAGGAGTCAGGGGCTGTACTGTGACACATTCAGTCAGCTGTGTCCAAACTTTTCACTGGTAGTTTACATTGGATTCTACAATAGAGCAGTGCTAGCAGTAATTAAATATTTTCATTTACTATAAATAAACAAGTCCACACTCTAGCAAAGAAGCAATTTAATTTATCTTCACAAAAACCTGAATTTCTCACAGTTAAAGCAAGTTTGTCTCCCATTGTGAAGGTTCATTCTCCAAGGCTTGTCCAAGCAGTATGGAGTACTCCTATAACCTGAGCAGTTGTAGAACCTGCCGCTCTCTCAGTGGTCAGGACCATAGCTGTCAGGTGACTTACACACCACTGGATGGTTGCAGTTGTGTTGAAGGCACCTACCTCACGGATGAGGGCAAGTGTGTTGACTCTTCCAACTGCCCCTGTTACTTCAATGATGAGGTTGTGCCTCCCATGAATGTAATCGTCAAGTATGGGGCGACATGGTATGTAATTTATATTTACATTAAGAGCATTTAGCAGACGCTCTTATCCAGAGCCCCTTACAAAGTATTCATCATTTTGTCTTGTTCTAACATATTTATCTCAATAAGTCACTTCAGAAAGTCATCTATTAATGAAATAATTATGTCAATGTAAATAAACATTCATTCAAATAAGATGTTTCAACTTTGTTAGAATATATGACACTTCGTCATATTTTATTTTACTTTATCACAGCACTTGCAATCATGGCAAGCTCCACTGCACTGGAAAGCAGCAAGTTCCTAGTGAGCATAAGTCCATATTTTCTTATGTAGATTTATATGAATAGATTTAATTCTAACATTAAATACATTGTGTATAATGTTTTTCCTGTTAGCTTGCACAGATCCTATGTTCTACTTCAACTGCTCAAATGCTAAAACTGGAGAGAGTGGGGCAGAGTGCCAGAGAAGCTGCAATACACAGGGCCCTGACCAGTGTGTAAGTCACCAGATAAAGGTGGAGGAATGGATGTGGAGAATGGGTAGAGGTGTGGATGGACCAATAAATCAACTTATCGATAGATGGATAACAACTGATCGTAATATGACAGTACTTGTACCAGAAATAACTAACCATTAAAGCTTTTGAACCTATGTTTCCAGTCTGATAATCAACATGTGAGACAAACTTGGAGCTTCAAACCTCTGTTCAGTGTTTTCTTAATATATTTTTTACACTATTTCTTAAATTGTCTCACAAATCTTGTCTTGTGTTTTGATGTATATAGCTCTGGTATAATATGTTAATTTCGTTACATTGTGTAATGTGTGCAGGGCAGGCTTCTTACTCATGGTTACATGTCATAAAATGTGAGCTACATTGCAAGAAAAACTAAAAATGTGGTTCCAGAATAATTGCTATGGTTCTGAGCAATATCTTCTCAATTGCCTTGCCCTCTTGTCAGTTGTGAGTTCATTGCTAGATGTGTTATAATAGTTCGATATTGAGCCGTTATTGACAATATTATGGACATATCTTTACATGACTGTAAGATCTTCTAATGCTTTCCCTCTATGGTGTGGGCCACAGGTGAGCTCACACTGTATGTCAGGGTGTGTGTGTCCAAATGGTCTGCTGGCTGATGGACAAGGAGGGTGTGTGAAAGAAGAGGACTGTCCTTGTGTTCATAATGGAGACTTCTACCAACCAAAGGAAACTGTTAAATCTGACTGCAACACATGGTGAGCTAGTTAATTTAGGATTAACTACAGGATGCTGCTAATGATGATCTTGTGTATATAAATGATTGTTATATTGAATATATTAAACAAACTCAACAGCATTTCTGTTTCAATTATAACATTGAGCATAAGCTTAACTAGAAATTGTGGTATGAACTTTCTAGCACGTGCAAAAACCGGAAGTGGGACTGCACACATAAGGAGTGTTCTGACACTTGCACTATATATGGTGATGGCCACATTACGAGTTTCGATGGTAGGAGATACTCTTTCAATGGAGACTGTGAATACATGTTGGTCCAGGTATCTTTTGATTATTATTTCATTCTTAATTATTTTCCTCAACAAGCTAGACAATCACAAAAAATATTATACTTTATAGTATGACTTTCTCACTCAGTCAAATACAAAGGTGTCAAAAGTATTCACATTCATTAATCAGGAAGAAGTATAGATACTATGGTTTAAAAATACTATTGCAGAACTCAACTCAAGCTTTTTACTCAAGTAAAAATGTAAAAGTACTGGTTTCAAAACTACTTAAAATATTAAAGTAAAAGTAATGTAAGGGAATAAATGCCATTAAGGACATAAACTTAGGTTGCGTCACAGGGCCTATAGTACACTACCTCACCTCCCCAAAAACATTTTTCTAAAGGCCATAATGGCTATAATGTTGTTTGAACATGTAAATGCTAAAAATTAGGAAGCACTAGGGTACATGCATATATGCCCATTGAAAACAAATGCATTTTAGTTCAAATTAAAACCACGGTCACAGTGGCGAGAAAGGGGTAGCCAGGGAGTGGTGCACAACACAAAACATGTATTAACATGATGAAAAATACACAGACGACAATACAAAAACCTAAAACCGGCGGCTTTTGATATATAGTACATGGGTTGGCTGGTCTTCCTGGCTACCATCCTCCATGCTGGTGCTTAGTTGGGACATTTCACTCAAGTTCTTGTGTTTCTGCTATGAACATTTTCATACTTAGCTACACTTGTCTGCTATGTCATTGCTGGAGTTACATGTTCAAACCTTGGCTTTCCTGTTCTGGTACAATGAACACCACAGGAGTTAATGACATTATTTATTTGTTATGTGACAATTATATACCTGAGTGAAACTGAAAGCTTGCTTGATAAGGCATAAAATGGATGCTGTTTGCTTCAGCTGATTAATTTTGCCAAGTCTTCTATATCAATACTATCCCGTGTTTTATCTTGGCAGGACTACTGTGGCAGCAACCTTAAGGGTTCATTCCGCATCATTGCAGAGAACGTCCCCAGTGGCACTACTGGGACCACCTCCAAATCTCTTAAACTCTATCTGGGTGTAAGGAGCTCATACAATGGTCTCTTGGTTATTAGAAAGCAGTCCTCCAATATTAAAGTGCATTAAATGTGCAGTGTGATTTCTTCCAAAACTGAAAAATTGACTAACTGAAAACCTGCAGAATCATTTTCTACTAACTTGTCAGCTGTTTAAACTTCTCTTGTACTTTTCCTTCTTTTTATTTATAGAACCAAGAGTTGCATCTGTTAGATGAGGATATTAAAGTGATCAATTATCAAAATTATTCAGAGATACCTCATCATATCCACTATGTGGGGATATATTTGGTCATTGAGGCAAAAAATGGTCTGGTTCTTTTCTGGGATAAGAAGACAAGTGTAATGATCAAACTAAGTCCCTCTTTAAAGGTAATCATAAGGATAACAAATTCAGACCTTTCTCATAGTGTCATGCCCCCTGCCCCACCCCATGTTCATTCTTGTTTCCTTTGTCAATGTGTTTCTATATGTTTTCAGTTCATGTTCCTTTTGCCCATACTGCCACACCCACCCTTGTTAGAAATGTTTCCCTCTTCACCCGAATCCTTCTGATATTATTTGTGAATGCAGTGTTGTGAAACGGTGCTCTTTGTTAGTTCCTTATTCTGTTAATCTGAGAATAATTACTCATTCAGTCACATTTACTCACTGTTTCCCTACCACTTTTTCCCAATGACAGGGCAATGTGTGCGGCTTGTGTGGAAACTACGATGGGAATGGAGAAAATGAATTTGTGACTCGCAGTGGTGAGGAGGTGGTGGAACAGCTCGAGTTTGGTAACAGCTGGAGAGTTTTTCCGACATGCCCCAAAGCCAACAATGTCAGCAGCTCCTGTGATATGAGACCACACCGTCAGACATGGGCCATCAAACAGTGCAGCATTATCATGAATGATGTATTTAAGGACTGTCACCACTTAGTGAGTAACCAATAATGTGTTGAGGGTGATTAAAAGACATTCTGATTATAAGGTTTAAAATCACTCCTTAATTCAAGTTATAAAGGTTCTTGACATTTTGTATTCCCGTTCAAGAAAAAGTTGTTAAGTTGAATCAAGTGACTTAAAAAATTAATCAGTATGCACTGGTCTAGGACTGAGAAAAAACAACATTTCTAGCACACTTGAGAAGATTCTAGATAAGATGCCATCTATTCTAATAATAATAATAATAATCCATTTTATTTATAGTGCACTTTACATTTCAAGGAAACCTCAAAGTGCTAAACATATGCCATAATATGCTTGCATTATTTCAGTGCCATATTACAGCTATCGCAGTATTGTGCTCTCTGCGATGGCTAATGATTTTTTTTGCCTATTACTGTTTTATAGTGCAGATCAAGCATTAAATAGACATATAAGAAAATAACCTATTCTCAGTTTTATAACATACAAGTCTTCTGAAAGACTTTCTTAATTGTTTTGCTTTTTACTATAAAATATATTACATACACCATATGAAACTCAAGCATAGACCACTGACTGTATCGAGTTGTTCTGCTTACAATTTCTGCCTACAGGTGGATCATACTCAATATTATGATGCGTGTGTGAAAGACACGTGTGCGTGTGACACTGGTGGAGACTGTGAGTGCTTCTGCACAGCTGTGGCAGCCTATGCAGCCGCATGCAGTCAACATGGAGCCTGTATAATGTGGAGGAGCCCAACTATTTGCCGTGAGTTGAAATACAGATACCAATAGTTTAATCAACCCTCACATTCACATTGACACAATATTTCACATTAAATTTAAATACAGAGTTCTTCTATGCTTTTTAATGGATTTATGTTTACCATCTTACTTAACCTCACTTAAGAAATGTTTATGTGAGAAATGTACATGTGAGAAATACTTTTTTTAACTGACACTGAATGAAGATGAACTTTGTGAGGCTAATGTTTTTTTTTTTTTAATGTTTACAGTAAAACCCCAGAACTCGACCGCCTTGGTATTTGACATATTCGGACTTTGACACACAATTTTGAAAAAATTTTGTCTTGGAGCTCAAACAAAGCTTCGGAATCCGACTGACTCACGTGACATTTGTAAACAAAATACAGTTTGTGTTTCGGTCACATGCTGCTAGTTGGCGTTGTTGTTCAATAGGTTTTTAACCATTTTGAGGCTGTGCTCCAAGCTTTTGCTGTTTTTTTGTTGTTTTTTGTACTGTTTTAGACAGTCCCAAGAAAGACATAACAGAAAAGCAGAAGAGGTAAATGGTTAGAACAATAGAGTTCAAAAAGGCAAAAAAAGTGTGTGACGGACTTAGCATTGGAATTCATTGGATATGTTAGATTATTTTGTTAAAACATTAGCTTTATACAGTATTACTTACCTAAGAGTGTAATTGTTGATAATTTTTCTAGGGAAATAGGGAAATTAGATTTTTCAGATTTTTCAGGTTTTCAGATATTTCTTATGATGAAATTCGATTCGGAACTCGACTGCATCAGTTGTTTACGTGAGTTCTGTATTGGATTATCGTCGACTTCCTGGGTTCTACTGTATGTTAAAACTTTTTTTCTGCTAATACTGTCATTCCACTTGATAAGTCATAAACTAACTTGGACCCTTCCTACAGCATTGTTTTGTGACTACTACAATTCACCTGAAGGCTGTGAGTGGCACTATAAACCTTGTGGACAATCCTGCATGAAGACTTGTCAGAACCCCTCAGGAGTCTGCTTCAATGAAATCCATCCTTTAGAGGGTACGGTGGTCTTTGTGCATTTTGTATTGCAGGTTTGCTGGTTGCTTTGCATATCTCAATTATACATTTTTCTCTGTAAATTTTCTGTAACAAATTTCAAAGGTATTAGACATAAAATTCTATGAAATTTGTATTGTATTGAAAATACAGTAATAATATTATTTAGACTGCTAATAACTTGTCATTATGGTAATTTACCAACACATTCTTTAAAATTCTTTAAGAGCCTTTCTCCTTCTCATTGTTATCCAAGCCTCACTTACCTTCCCAGAAGTTAGTAGAGTGGAGATGTGTAGTGTAGCTAAAGACTGAGCTAGTAATCTCATTCTTTGTTAACACTTTATTTTGTAGGATGTTTTCCCCAGTGCCCGTCAAACAGGCCATTCCTGGAGGAGAAAACAATGAAGTGTGTTCAAAGAGATCAGTGTGGCTGAAAACAGTGTAGAAAACATTCATTACAACATGGAACCATGTGGATACTATTCCGTCAGAAGAAAACTGCCAATCATGCTATATTACAGAATCAAATTTCTGCTCCTTTATATAAAGTAACTGTTTTGGTAAAACAGACTGAGATTCAAAACAGACACTGTGGGAATATGCATCTGATTTAACAGGGACTGCATCATGAATCATTTATGGAAAAGTTTTTTTTTATTATTATTCATATAGGCTATGAGTCTTATATATGAGTCATATATTAGTTTTACGCTAATTATATAAATTCAATATATGGCATTTTATGTATGTATTACATTTAGGTACTGTGTGACATTTATGTCATATATACATATACAATTATTCATAAATAAATATACACATAGACATATGTTCTATACACTTATGTAATTCATATAAAATGGCCTGTTAGACATATGTGGCCTGCATATATGTGAGATCTGTATCTGGAAGGTTCCGATAATAAAAATATGTAAAGGGTGCCAATCCATTTATGACTCCCCACCTATTCACCTGACTGAGCTCCGTAGTTGGTAGAGGGAGAGGCAAACATGTAGGCTAGTGCTCACCAGTGGCCTAAGTTTCAAACATTAAGCTACATTTGTTTACCTCTATTCCATCTTGTTAATGTGTGATATGGAATATATCTTTCTTTTATCTTGTGTAAAATTAAAATTGCAGTAAATTTTATGTTTCAGCATTTGTTATCTGGAGTTAGCTAGCTAGCTCTAGTTTATAAATATTACAACCAATAATGAGCGAGACAACAGGCTGTATTTGATAAGGGGAAACTACAGTGCGCCGATCTGCCTCTGAGAGGAATTGTTTGGCGGGATTGGACACGCACCAGTTACTATGGTTCTACTACTACTACTACTTAGTCATTACAAGTAAGTAGGGTGACCATATTTTCATTTGGGAAAACCAGGACACCCCAAGGTTTCCTTGCATGTTGTGTACCGACAGTCACGCTGTCTACATTCTGAGGTGGACGACGTTGAGTAGGGGCCTAGCCACCGCGATTACATCATTTTCATTGCGTCAAACCTAGCTCAGGGATTGCGTCACATGCAGTGCAGTGCCCTAGTGCCGGTACATTTAAATTTTAATGGTCCAATGAAGGTAATTTAAAAACCAGGACATTTCCTCACTTGAAAAAAAAATCAAATTCAAATTTATTTATATAGCACTTTTCACAACACATGTTGTCACAAACCAGCTTTACAATCTTATGAGCAAGCCAAAGGGGACAGTGGCAAGGAAAAACTCCCTATGATGGTGGGGATTAGGAAGAAACCTCGGGAGGACCAAGACTCAAAAGGGAACCCATCCTCCATTGGGCGGCCCATTAGCACAAGTCTGTGGTGCGCAGGGTGGTTCTACAGTTCTACAGTAATTGCTAAGGTTCTTGTTCCAAGGCCAAGTAGTCACAGTCCCCACAGTGCAGATGGTGAGCCTCAGATAGGAGCTAGCATCAACACAATCTCTTGTGGCAATGGCACATCCACCCCCGGCATCAGTACATCCACCGGCAAGCAAGACCATCTCCCAGGTGCTGTAGGTGCTTGTATCCAATCGTCCGACTCAGCAGGGACCCATCCCCTTTGGGTGGCCTGGTTAAATACACAAATCACACAAAAACACACAAATTTGTCAGGAATGTCACCTGATAGCCATTAAGGACTCAGCTGTTCCTCATCACCACGCCCACATTCCAGGCATTCATATACACCGTCATCACAACACCTCCTCGCGAAGTATTGCCAACCATGTTGCATACCGAGCGTTATCATACCCTGCTGTTTCTCCTGTGTACCGACCTCTGCCTGTTCCCTCGACCCCGTCTTCTGCCTAGCCCTCAGGTACCGTACGGACTCTGCCTTCCCGTTACGACCCCGGACCGGATAGACCACTCTCAACAAACGGCATTAGATCAACTCCGTTTATGCATTAACATCTCGCATTCTCTGGTTGTATCTATCTGCCAAATAAAGAGCACTGTGCTTTTGCATAAGGATCCCTCTCTGTCTCTTCCTGACGTTACAAAATACTTCGCCACTAACATGGATCCTGCAGAAGCTCAAACCTATCCGGAGTGTATAGCAGCCAGCATCGCGGCGTTGAAGGAGGAAATCACACTACTTACCGAGACGACTCGTAACCAAGGGATTACCATCCTGGCTCTCTCGGAGACCCTCCATCAAGCCACCACCGCGCAGAACCTCGGTACTCCTAGTCCCGTAATAGCCTCCGTGTTACCCTCCGGTATTCCTGTCGCTGTTCCGGAGCGATACGATGGATCCCCTGAACGCTGTAGACACTTCCTGATGCAATGTGCGTTGTACTTCATGTACCATCCTACCCAGTTCCAGACCGAACGCCAAAAGGTTCATTTCATCGTCTCCTTCCTTACTGGAGAGGCAGGTGCCTGGGGAACAGCCCTGTGGAACTGTGAAGATCCTGTTCTGGAGTCGGAAGATCAGTTCACAGCCCTCATTCGGTTGGTCTTCGATCATCCCGCAGCAGGGCTGGACATCGGCACACGGCTGTGTGAAATGCAACAAGGAGGGCGCAGCGCAGCCGATTACGCCCGGGAGTTCCGCACGTTGGCTGCAGGGAGTGGCTGGGGGGACTCAGAACTGAAGACCGTGTTCCGACGCGGCCTTAGCATCGACCTCCAGGTGGAATTAGCCTGTCAGTGACGACCTGTCCCTTACAGAGTACATGCAAGCTGCTGTAAACGTGGATAAAATATTAGCCTCTCACCGTCCCAACCGTGAGAGATCTCCTGTGTTAACTCCCCGTGTTCAGTTTCCCAAACCCCTCGGCGAGACACCCCATGTCTTCCCAGACCCCGTACGATTGAGCAGATCTCCCCTCACGCCGAAGGAACGGGCTCGTCGTGTCCGCGAGGGCCTGTGTGTTTACTGCGGTGAGGAAGGTCACTTCCGGGTTGGCTGTCCTACACGTCCAATCCACTCCAATGACAGATCGCCCTCGCAAGAAAGAATAAAAACACCGTTGTTTTTCATTAGTGGTAGGTCCCAGCTTAGCCTTCCCATACTACTCACCTGCGGTGGTATCACCAATCACTATTCGGCTTTAGTGGACTCTGGTGCCGGAGGTGATTTCCTAGACACGGACTTGGCCAAATCGCTAAACATTCCCACCGAACCAGTGAAACCCCCGCTACACATAAATGCTGTCAATGGTCAACCTATCGGTGACGGCATGGTGACCGTACGTACCAAGCCTGTCGTTCTCCGAGTTGGTATGTTCCACACAGAGCTGAGACAGTTCTACCTGGTGTCCTCTCCCCGAGATCCAGTTATACTCGGTTTTCCTTGGCTAAAGACACATGATCCAGAAATTTCATGGAGGACTGGAGAACTCACCAAGTGGCGACCACAGTGTTTAGAATCCTGTATACACCTACCTCTCCGTTCCACTACGGTGGAGAGTCCCGACACGCCCCTCTCTGGAGTCGTACCTGAACAGTACCAGGAGTATAAGGACGTCTTTAACAAGACTCAGGCCAGTCTATTACCCCCTCACAGACCTAGCGATTGCGCCATCGACTTTCTCCCCGGGTCGTCTTTGCCCAGGAGATCCAAGCCATACCCTCTCTCCCGTCCCGAAGATGCCGCGATGGAATCTTACATCAGTGAAGCACTGCAGAAGGGGTTCATCCGCCCATCGATGTCCCCAGTAGCAGCCGGGTTCTTCTTCGTGGAGAAGAAGGGGGGTGGACTACGTCCCTGTATTGATTATCGTGCGCTTAATGCTGTCACCTCGAAGTTCGCTTACCCCCTTCCTTTTATCTCTGCTTCGCAAGAGCGTTTGATGGGAGCGACTGTATTCACGAAACTGGACCTGAGGAGCGCTTACAATCTGATACGCATACGGGAGGGGGATGAGTGGAAAACTGCCTTCGTTACTGCTCGAGGTCACTATGAATACCTGGTGATGCCCTATGGGCTGTCAAACAGTCCGTCAGTATTCCAAGCCTTTATGGACGATATCTTCCGTGAGATGATAGATCGTTTTGTCTTTGTTTACATTGACGACATCCTAATTTATTCTCCCTCAATCACCGAACACGTCCAACATGTCTCCGCTGTCCTGCAACGTCTTCGAGAGAATAAACTGTATGTGAAAGCTGAGAAGTGCGAGTTCCACGTTTCTACCGTCTCGTTCCTAGGATGTACCCTCTCGCCGGGCCAAATGCACATGGATGCGGATAAGGTGGATGCAGTGACTAACTGGCCGGTACCTCGTTCGACGAAAGAACTGCAACGGTTCCTGGGATTCACGAACTTCTGCCGTCGTTTCATTAGGAGCTTCGGTTCGATAGCGGCCCCTCTCACCGACCTCCTGAAAGGGGGGAAGAAGACGCGCTTCGTGTGGTCCTCCAAAGAGCATCAAGCGTTCAACACGTTGAAAACTGCGTTCACCAGTGCACCCATATTGCACCTCCCGGATCCTAAACTCCAGTTTATCGTTGAGGTTGACGCATCGGAGGTGGGTGTGGGCGCTGTTCTATCCCAACGACAAGGAGACCCCCCTAAACTGTTTCCCTGCGCTTACTTCTCAAAGAAGTTGAAACCGGCCGAAGTAAACTACGACGTGGGAGATAGAGAACTCCTGGCTATGAAACTAGCACTAGAACAGTGGCGTCATTGGCTGGAGGGCTCCGAACATCCGTTTATAGTATATACTGACCATAAGAACCTAGAGTATGTGAAGTCCGCCAGACGATTGAACCCGCGTCAGGCAAGGTGGGCTCTGTTTTTCTCCCGGTTTAAATTCTCAGTGTGTTACAGGCCCGGTTCCAAGAATACCAAGGCGGATGCTCTGTCTCGGATCCACGACAGATCACCGAGCGATGAGGCGCCGGTGCATATTCTCAAGGACTCCTGCTTCCTCGACCTCATACGATGGGGTGTGCAGGACGACTTGGATGCGGCTTTACTCACTGACCCCAGTCCCGAAGACTGTACCGAGGGTAAGCAATATGTCCCGGTGTCGTTGCGAGGGCGAATCCTCCAGCTCGCCCATGACACGGCAGGGACTGGACACCCGGGCATCACTCGCACTCGCCACCTCATCGCTCGGAAGTATTGGTGGCCATCGTGGGAGGACGACATTCGCGACTACGTACTCGCCTGCGAAATATGCGCTCAGTCGCGGACTCCACGCACCTTACCCACGGGTAAACTCCTCCCGTTACCTATCCCACGTCGGCCATGGTCACACATAGCGGTCGACTTTGTTACCGATCTGCCTGTCTCAGGAGGCAATACCGTAATCTTTGTTGTAGTGGACAGGTTTTCGAAAATGTGTCGTCTGATTCCTCGCCCCAAGTTACCTACAGCCATGGAAACAGCATCGGACATCTTCCACTACGTCTTCCGGATCTATGGGCTCCCAGAAGACATCCTGTCCGATCGAGGGGTTCAGTTCACCTCGCGCGTCTGGACCCAGTTCTGCAAACTGCTCGGAGTGACAGCCAGCCTGACGTCAGGATATCATCCCCAGTCCAATGGTGAGGTGGAGCGGTACAACCAAGAACTGGGCCGGTTTCTACGCCAGTACTGCGCATCTCAGAAAGACTGGCATAAATATCTCCCCTATCTCCCCGTGGTCGTCCGCCTTTGCGTCGTGGAGCGTCAGGAGACGCTCCGTTGAGGGGGGGTAATGTCAGGAATGTCACCTGATAGCCATTAAGGACTCAGCTGTTCCTCATCACCACGCCCACATTCCAGGCATTCATATACACCGTCATCACAACACCTCCTCGCGAAGTATTGCCAACCATGTTGCATACCGAGCGTTATCATACCCTGCTGTTTCTCCTGTGTACCGACCTCTGCCTGTTCCCTCGACCCCGTCTTCTGCCTAGCCCTCAGGTACCGTACGGACTCTGCCTTCCCGTTACGACCCCGGACCGGATAGACCACTCTCAACAAACGGCATTAGATCAACTCCGTTTATGCATTAACATCTCGCATTCTCTGGTTGTATCTATCTGCCAAATAAAGAGCACTGTGCTTTTGCATAAGGATCCCTCTCTGTCTCTTCCTGACGTTACAAAATTACACAAAATCAAATTATACAGATGAATACACAAATCACACAGACTAAGTATAAGGTAACTAGAATGAAAATTCTGGGTGTTGATATTGTCAGTGTAAATGTCTTGTGATGAACGCCAGGTTTGGATTCCGTGTCAGAGCAGTAATATTGGTACTGTCGACTCCAAGTGCAGTATTACTCCCCAGCTGAACCTCGGAGAAGAAAGACATGTGATGTAGTAAATATGTAACAGACTAATCAAAGGCCAAGGTAAACAGATAAGACTTTAGTCGAGATTTAAACATTGAGACCGTGTCTGAGTCCTGAATAGGGGCAGGACGATTATTCCATAGTTGTGGAGCTTTATAAGAAAAAGCTCCTGCTGTGATCTTTTTGATTCTAGGAATAGTTAATAACCCTGTGTCCTGCGAACGAAGTGAACGTGCTGGGTTGTAATGTTCAATAAATTCACTAAGATACTCTGGAGCTAAGCCATGCAATGTTTTATATGTTAATACAAGTATTTTATAGTTAATACAGAATCTAATTGGCAGCCAGTGTAATGACGATAGTACGGGACTAATGTGATCAAACATTTTAGTTTTCATTAAAATACGGACATGTCCTGGGAAATACGGATGTTTGGTCACCCAACAAGTAAGTATGGTGTAACACAGCACGCGCAGAGCGATGAGGCAGACACACATGCTAAGGAGAGAGAGAGATTTAATAAGGGGAATTCCATAATCGTAGTTGTTGGTACAGGCAGGGGTCAAATCATGAGAGCCATCCAGATTGGTCAGATACAAAGGCATAACGAAACAGAACGATACGAAACGAGGCAGGGTAACACAGGGATATAAGTACACAGGACCAGTGGCGGCTGGTGCAAAAAAAATTGAGGGGGGTGTAAACAAATTAAAAACAAAGCAGTCTTATTGCCCTTTATTTATTTGAACATGAATTTTGCCCTAGCGTTCTTCAAGTGAACGCTTTGTGAAAGGATTTTATTGTAAAGATAAAACTGAATTTTCTCTCACTTTGTAAGAGCTGCTGCTCTAGCCTGTTGATATTCAACGTGAACCGAGTTACGTTGGAGGTTCGCGCGAGGTGGGCAGAGTCGCGTGCTACGGTCACTCGCAAAAGTATAAACCTAGCTTTAATGAACCGCATCTGATTGACACTACCAACAAGAGTGGGTGTGTCCAGGACGCAGAGATCTTCACCCTGCGGAAAATCTGAAACCAACCAATTAAACTGCAGCCTCAGATCACCTGCTTGGCAAAAGTTTATGCATCTACATGCGATCTCATTAGACCGGCGCCCCACACACAAGAAGTGTGCACAATGTAAGCAATTAAATACAATTATGTGTTTACTCTTTTAATAAATTCAAACATGGCTATTAGACACACAGTGTGACTAAATAATTTCCTCACTATCGCAGTTTATAATGAACTCATTTTAATATCAGAACAATATTAAGGGGGCGTCGCCCTAGCGCCCCATATTGGCCAGCCGCCAATGCACAGGACTAAACTAGACACAGCTGAAAACAATGACGACACAGGCGTGGCAGACAGAGGGAAACCAGGGCAACAGACAAGCAGGGCGGGATAAACAAGCAAGGAACACAGACATAAGGAACAGGGAAATGGAGTGACAGCTAAGAAAGGGGGGCGTAGCCCTATGTGACAGTACCCCCCTGTAAGCTTGCCACTCCGGGGCACGCAAAGGCAGACAGGACAGAGGAAGAGACTAGGACAGGACAGGGAACCACGGAGCATGGTGAGAGACAGGGACAGTGGACACGGGGCATGACATCACAGGACAGACTGGAGGGACAGGACCGGGCAAAGCAGGGCATGGAGACCGGGACATGGCAGGGACAGGAGATGTGGAGACTGGCCAGGTGCTGGTCTGGGACATGGCATGACAAGGGACAAAGGGAGACCGGACAGGACCAGGGCGAGGCACAGGAGTAGGGCTGGATGGGACAGGAACGGGAACAGACACAGGAGTGGGGCCAGGAAATGGGGCAGAGGCAAAAACGCTATGGACAACAGAGACAGCTACGGGCACAGAGTGGGTAACAACTTGGGGGACCGACACAGGGACAGGGACGGGCACATGGACACAAACAGGCACACACACAGGGACTGGGACCAACACAAAACCAGGGATGGAACATGGGAGCAAGGGGAACATGGGCACAGACACAGAACAATTGGGTGTAGCAGACAGTACTTTGAGTCCATGCCCACTAGTGGGCAGCACAGTCTCCGGGGAAACAGGCGGGGTCCGCTGGCGAACAGCGGGAACAGGCGGGGCCGGCTGACGGGCAATGGGAACAGGCAGGGCCGACTGACGGGCAGCGGGAACGGGCGACGACCCCCTCCGGGTCACGGGAACAGGATACGGACCTCGAAACAGTGTTTCGGAACACCGCGATTCAAACGCATTGAATCAGCATTTCAAGTTTGACGTCACCAGTCTCTAATACGTCTTGCAGCTTTAGTTTGTTTTGATGTACGGGGTTAGATGATATACTTAAGTAGGCAAACAACTGTGTGGCGCACCATCATATAAATTTTGCTTTGCCTGCTTGCTACTTCTTTAATTGCATGTAGTGTCTTTTTAAACTGGCCAAGGTCTATAGATAGTTGGCTACTTTGCCTAGCGAGCTAGCTTGATAACTAGCTTGATAGTTGGGCTTAGCAATGTCTTATGTATGATTCGTGTTACAGAGGTGGACATTCCAGGTTCAGAAAGTAAAACGTTTACTCAAGCTTGCTGGATTTTCTAATTCAGTGTTTTTCAACCTTTTTTGAGCCACGGCACACTTTTTACATTTAAAAAAATCCTGCGGCACACCACTACTCAAAAAAGTTACAAAATGACACATTTTAGCTTAATGCAGCAAAATAGTGATTATAATATATAATATGTATATAAATGCAATGTGACAGGGGGAGTCTGTGTTTGGGAGTGATTGTCTTCCTTGCCCGCTGGGCCCCACTCGCAGTGACAAAAAAAATGACATTGAATACAGGTTTCCAAGGACTAGATAGCAAAACACTGACCTGAAATACAATTGCAATATATTACTGTTACATGAATGTAAAATGTTGGAATATTTAAATGTTAGGGAACATTTTAAATTATCAGGTCATTTAAAAAATGCTTTATGCAATGAATAAGAAATTGTTAACATTGGTTCAATTACATTAATGTATATTTGGTCCATAACAGAAAGCTCAAGTAAACTGTAAAACCCAGCACAACAGTAACACATACTGGTTCTACAACACAAAGCCCACGCACAGAATCTCCTGTTAGTCAAACGACAGAGATTCCCACAACTACAACTAAGATTGTCAACAACTCCTGTAACATCAACAAAACCAATAACAAGTGGCTCTACAACAAAACCAGCAATAACAGAATCCACATCCGCACCAACAATGGAACATACAACCCTAAAAGCTGCCAAAAGTTCAACAGTGATCACTACTACAGTGTCTCCAGAAAAGCTAACCTTAACATCACCGCTGACTTCTATACAGGAATCCCTTACACCAGACCTGGGCAAACTACGACCCACGGGCCACATCCGGCCCGTTGTGCGTCCCTGTCCGGCCCGCAAGAGGCCAATCATAAATTTAACAAATATCTATGTCGTGCGTGCAATACAACTGTGATGCTTTTATTTTGAAAGCGCTACATTTTTGTTAATTCCGTGTGGATGTACGTGCTTGTGTGCGAGCTGTGCGAGAAATACTGTAAGTGATCAGCGACAAGTTAAATTTATACTTTCGCGAGTGAACGTAGCGCGCGACTCCGCACCCCTCGCACGAACCTCCGCGAACGGTGGAACATTTACGTGACAAATTATAATTGTGCATTGTGTTCCAGGTTTGAAAAGTGCTGGAATGTTGGCTAAAGTACTTGAAAATGCTTGAAATTGTAACTGTATTTTGATTCACAACAAATAGCTGACTGAACAGGGGGTATTCCAGAAAGCGGATTCAGTGAAGAAACCGGGTAAGTAAACTCAGAGTTAACGAAAACTCAGGGTTTTCCGTTCCAGAAACCGAGCTTAGAGAGAACCTGAGTCAGCTGGGAAATATTGAAATGGACCTTGAAAGTGCCATAGAAGTGCTTTAAAGCTAGGTTTAAGCCTGCTTTATACTTGACGCGGTGCAAGCAGCGCGGGGGTCCGCACGGCGAAAATGATGTGATCGCGGTGGCTCTGCCCGTGCGCGAGGGCCTCGCGCGCTGTTGATTCGCGAGGTCGTGCACCTCTCAAATTTTGTAACTTCACCTGCACGGCGCGCCTCAGCGCAATGGACAAAGTCATGTTTGCAGGGCTCATACACCTTTACAAGGTGGAATTAAAGCATTTGTACGTCACTTTCAAGGTCCATTTCAATATTTCCCAGCACGTTAAACTTAATTAAGTTAAATATTTATACATATACTCAAAATGATTCGAAATAATTTGCTTTTTTATCACATTATTTAATGGTTGTTTAAAGTCTTCACATTCTCACATGTTTCGTCCTGGAATTACAAGAGGCTCGTATTTGTTAATGTAATACAAGAAAACTGTTCATTCAGATGGCTATTTGTTGTGAAACAAAGTAGTTACAATTTTAAACATTTTCAAGTATTTAGCCTAAAATCCAGCACTTTTCAAATCTGAAACAAAAAGCAACATTAAAATTGGTCAGGTAAATGTTCCTTCCATTGTTTTTGAGGGGTGTTTCTTTATACAAACACACATCGTTTTGGAGAACACTGTACAGAATGTGACACGGCAAGTATAAGTGCCTCCACCATTCGCGGAAGTTCGTGCGAGTTGGGCGGGGCCACCGTAATGATGTCATTTGCGTTTGTGTGGCCCTCTGACACAATTCAGGTTTCTTATGTGGCCCCTTGTAAAAATTAATTGCCCACCCTTGCCTTACACCTATAACACCTTCATTGAAACAACAATGTTTATCTCCAAACAATCTACCAGTCAACAAACAACATTCAGTGTGATCACATGTCCAACGGTCACAGAAACAATGCATAAAGGATCCCAAGTTCGTAACACAACTACAGTACCATGTATCTGCATGTACATGAATAACTCTTTCCCTGCAGGCAAGTACTGTATATGTTTCAAATAACAGTATTAAATAATTAACATACCAAAATAACTATTTTCTGCCTACAAACCCAAGTGCTTTTGAATTTGAGCAGTTCTCATATGATGTACTCACATTTCATTTTTACATCCCATAATCGTTTCCCTTTTGGCAAAGAAAAATGCCAACATACAGATTTTATGTTAGAAAATTTTGCTTTCCTGTAACAGTCCTTTAAACTTTTATCTGCTTTACACAATCAGCATGTGCATATCTTCTAGCAATATGTCTTTGTAGGATTATTATGCAGCATAAGTTCTTACCTGAAAATTGCACTGATCTTGTAAAAAACATATCAGTTTCTTTTGGCATGTTTACACATGAAATGTAAAATTAAACAAATGTAAACTGAATGTTTGTCTTCTTTTTAAAATGGAGATTAGTTTTTCATTATATAATTTTGACCACTTCTGTATCTAGGATCTTTCATGTATAATGAATCTGATGGAGCAGGATGGTGTTTTGCTGCTTATTGCGATTCAGTGTATCACATTGACAAGGCACAGCTGCAAGTCCTACCCCACCTACTACAACACATTCTAATACTACCTTGTCTACTCCAACAACATATTCCAGTACTACCACACCTACTCCAACACATTCTAATACTACCCTGTCTCAGTGGGGAACCGTCAGGGCCCTCTACGCCCTCTCAGAGGGCCTAAAAATATTCTTAAAACATAAATATATATAATTTATCCAATTTTATTTTATCTACTTACAGTTTGACAATCGACATCTAAACAATTACAAAAATATAAGCAAATAAATTATTCAACTGCACTGTAAAAAAAAATCCTAATTTTATGGAAAATAACTGTAAATATTTAATGTATTTTAACATTTTTTCCAATTGTATGCAAAACTTTGTAAAATTACAGACATTATTTGTAATTTGACAAAATGTCTTTTATTTTAAGTATTATGACAATAATTACAAGTTACATGCTTTTCTTGTTTTTTTACGGAAATAATACAGTATTATTTATACGGTATTTTTCTGCTTTCATAACATTTATATTTAAGTGGTTGTTCAAGTTGTGTTTTTATTCCAGTGTGTAACTATAGGCACACACATTTTAAGTTTAAAAGCCTGTTCCATTACAATGTACGTCTACCAGTATATCAGTTCATCTGTCTCTCAGTGTGTTACAGGTTATTTCCTTGGTTATGTTCAAGTATAGACTGTTGGAAAAAAGAAAATTAAAGGCTAATAACTTGATGTGTCCATTTAGTGTTTTTCAGGAAGACTGTGGGAAAGCAGGAGTAAGGAGGCCTCAGTGGCCTTGAGGAGAACAGAAGGGGCCTATTCAGTGCAGGATGTGTAGCAAGCAGTTTTTAGATAACCAGACACACAGGCTGGGAGAAGAGGAGCAGGTGAATTTCCATGGAGAGCAGCCAGGATTGGGGAGTTATCGAAACTTAACAAATCGAAACTTATGGACAGAGAGTATGAAAGAAAGGACATCGCCCAGCACGAGAGGCTTTTCGCTTGGACACTGCTGAGATCCACTTGGGTTAGGTAGATTCCTAGGCAAACTAGCACCAGTGCACTGAAGAGTTTGTACCACGTATACTTCTATTATATTGCATTCAATTATATTCTATATAAATCATTTTAAAAGAACTTTTGTTGTCAAGACTTTGCTTGGACCACTCAGTCAAAAACCAGTCGGTTCATCGGGCGGTGTTGGGGCCCGTCTGGGTCGGAGAAGAAAATTCCCAACAAATTGGTAGCAGAGGATGGTTTTTGGCTGGAGTCGAATTCTGCAATTAGGACAAGAGAGGAGGTCAATCCGTCCGTGAGGTGACTGAACTAAACCGCGCGGTCTGAAAAAAAGGTAAGGAGCCATTCTCTCCTACGTCATAGGCTAAATTAAAGTTCAGTCACTAAATGGTCGAGGCGAAATACTCTCTGTAAATTTAGTATTGAAATTGTATACGTGTTACAAACTCGATATATAGACAGGAGGATTGCCCTACGACTCATAAAGTCGTGAGGAGGACACCCTGTAACTGCAGTAAACGGTTAAAGAGCAGGTAGCCCATCGGTTCTAAAAGAGAACGGTGGAGGACGCGTTCAGAGAAAGTAGGCAGCCCACGTTCTAAAAAGAACCTTGGTTCTAAAAGAGAACGGTGGAGGACGTGCCCAGAGAAAGAGCAGGTAGCCCACGTTCTTAAAAAGAATTTGGTTCTAAAAAAAGAACGGTGGAGGACGCGCTCAGGTGACGAGTAGGTAGCCCACATTCAAAAAAAAGGGAACTATTGTTCTAAAAAAAAAAAAAAAAAAAGAGAACGGTGGAGAATGCGCTCGGTCACGGTTAAATGAATGAGTAGGTAGCCTGGGATTCCAAGAATAATAGATTATTCAAAGAAATTCCGGAGGACGCGCTCAGCCGGTTTTGGGGGGCCCCCGTGTGTTTTGTTGAAATTGCGTGCGTGATTGGTGAAACTACAGCTGTATCTGTGTATGCGTGTTTGCAAAATTGCGGTGTTGGGTTGGTTTTCATGTACCGTGTGGTTTTATGTTGAATAAAGACCTGTATAAATTGTTTGAGCATACGTGCTATAATAAAACTTGAGAGCCTTTCATTGGGGGACTTACAAACCCACGCCCATAAATCCATGAGCCTCTTATGAGAGGACATTTGAACCCCTGAGTAAATTGCATGAGCCCCCAAGAAAGACGTTCATCATTGTGTACACAAGCACAAGAGAAACATTTCATAAGAGGTTAAAGTGTAAAACAAAAATTATTATATATTTTCATGCATGAAATTATAATTTGGTTTATGACGCTCCGTAAACGTACGATTTAAGTGCTGGAAGTGAAACTCGCGCGAGCTGAGTTGAACTGGAGTTGTTTGGAGTGTGGAGATATTAACTTGTGTCTGTCTGCCCTTGGGGTGCGCGCTGGCGAATTAAAGCGCTTGCGAACACGACGATAAAGTGATAAAGTTTACTGAATTAATTCGGGGGTATTAAAGTGCTAGTGAGTACAACGAAAAAGTTTTAAAATTTACGGAATCGAATTGCAGAAAAAGTAATTTGGAAGTAGTTTAAAAACCGGAGTTATATCATGGATAATATTAAGGGTTTGGAGGATTATTTGGTTGATACTATGGAGAAACGTGCTGTGCCGAGAATGAGGTCTGACACGGTGATGTATGTGAAAAAATGTTTTGAAAAGATGCGATCCGAAGGGTTGTGGCCAGACCCGGACGACCGTGGTGTGTATCAGGTTGATTGGGAGCACATCGAGAAGCATTGGGTCACACAGGTTAATAAAGAGAAAAAAAGATTAGAGGCTAGCGGAGCCCTAACTAAGCAAAAGCGTAAAATCCAGCTGGAAGAAGCTGAAACTTATTTGTCGTATGTGAGAACATTTCGGAAAATTTGTCAGAAGATTAATGATAAAGAACGAGTTGAAACCAAAAAGACAGAACCCCCTGTGCCCCCTCCCTATGTAGAAAAAGCGTGTGAACCCAGTGCTCCTCAATGTCCGCGTGCAGCGCTGATGGCGCCTGTGTCTGTGAGTGAAATGAGTGACGTTGATGTGGACGGGGCTTCTGCACGTCCAAAATCAGTGAGAGAGCGTGAATGTGATGAGGGGAGACAAGTGGTAATGGAGGTTGTCAGTGATGTGGCTATGGATAAAATAGAGAGTAGACTAGCGAGACTCGAAGACCGTGATCGCGAGAAAGCTGGAGAAACAGAGATAAATAATGCATTGCAAAGAATTGAACAGCGAATGGATGAGAGTTTGAGTCTGAGTGCCCCCACCCGGTTTGAACAGACGTTGAACAGAGCAGAGAAAGTGGTCTGTGACGTGGAGAAAGCCATCAGGCAGGAAGAGGCTAAGTTGGAAAAAGAGCGTGCGAGACAGCAAAAGAAATGCGCTGCGGATGATAAAAGGAGAAATAGGGGCGCACCTGACTGTAGATATACATTGATTGTGACTGGTGAAAATTTAGAATGGGAAGCGGAGAATGACGAGGGTGGGGCGAGCAGACGAGTGAAAACTCCCTCTTCAGAGGAGAGCGAGGGGGGAGATGAATGTATTAACCTGTCTGAATCCGAGGAATGGGTGAGAGTGCCCGCCTACTATGACAGGCACGGTGTAGTCACGCGATCAAAAGCCAAGAACATGTCGACCCCTGGTGGTCATTATCCGATAATGGCAGTACCAGGGAGCAGTTACGCACACACATACGCTCCGTGGACACACAGAGATTTGCACACTATGATAGATAAATTACCCAATCCTAAAAAGGGCATTCAGTATTTCTTGTCTAAATTTGAACAGTACACGGCTGGGGACATGTTGGGTTTGGGAGACATAAGAACATTGTTTAAAGCCATGGGAGTTTTAAGTATGTTGTCTACAGCCGAGAAGGCGGCTGGAACAGACCATCTGGCCGATGAGGCTCCGTTCGGTAGAATAAGAAATACTTTGTGGGGACAGCTGAGATTGCAGAATCAGGACACGTTTGACACGGCAGCCTTATCAGGGGTTAAACCTAAAGAAGATGAAGACCCGATGTCGTACTTAGATAGGTGCAAAGAGTTTTTAGTCGACACGGGAGCCACCACATCAGTCTTAACAGACAGGAAGTGGAAAAGCTACTTGTCGAAGATTTCTGGGAAAAACCACACTGCAGCCACTGACTGTGCCCTTAAAGGTGTCAGTGGGCTCAGGCCCACAGGTCGAGCACACATTTTTATTTTCAGAACAGTGCCCAATTAATTTGTTAGGTAGAGATTTGTTGTGTCAATTTTCAGCCATTATTGAATGCACACCGAGTGAAGGTAAATTAGCTGTCTCTGTCACCAACCATGAAGAGCGCCTCAGAATACTTAATCAACAAGCAGCAGACGGCCCAACTCACATTTACTGGGCCACATTACAACATCCTGAGGAACAAGCAACTGCTAAAAATTTGCTTTACACGTTTAATTTATGGAAACCATGGTTCCTGTCACTTCAGAGTATGACCCTACCAATAGACAGCACACACAGCACTTTTAATTACATCAGAGGGGAGGATGAGGTTTACGAACAGCTGTGAAATAACATTGAAGGTCAATTACAAAATATAATTTGTGAATCAATGATTGTTGGACCTGAAGGTGTGGCTGCACTAGTTGTGTTAACAGGAGAACAGATGACGTACTGGAGAAACCCGGACCAGCAGGATTCACTACCACATGTCTCGCTGTTGGTCTCGGCTGGACACGAACCTCGTGAGCTGGGCCCCATGCTGGCCACTGCCATGAAGGAACAGTTTCGCCCAACCTGTCTGCCAGGGGTAGAGGGTACGTCGGATGGTAAGTACTGGAGAGTCGCATGTGACACCAGTGACTTGGCGTACTTCTGTAACCAGCCCCTGACAGCCACACACGGCAGAGCACTGTTGGATCATCCCCAGGCCAAAGAACAACTAGAGACGGTCCCAGCCAACTTGTGGACCACGACAAAGGTAGATGTAGGATGTGCATCACACCACATGGCTCCTATTAGGTTAAAGCCAGGAGAAACAGTCGTTCATCAGCCACAGTACCGAATCAAGCCAGAAGCCATGGCAGGTATTACAGACACCATTGCAGATTTAATCAAAGTTGGAGTTCTGAAACCCACGACGTCACCGTGCAACACGCCCATACTACCTGTTAAAAAACCTGGAAAAGATGAGTATCGTATGGTGCATGATTTGAGGCGCATTAATGATGTCACTGTAACTGAGAACATACCAGTACCTGACCCCTATCGATCTTTGCAGAACCTGACGACTGAACACTGCAGCTTTTCATGCATAGATTTAGCTAATGCTTTCTTTTCTATACCAATTGATGAGAATGTGAAAGACATTTTTGCGTTTACCTTTAAAGGTCAACAGTACACATACAACAGGCTACCTCAAGGCTACAAAGACTCACCAGGCATCTTCAATCAATGTCTGTTGAAAGATCTGTCTAGATTAACTGACAATGATTTGATTGACTCTAACACCGTACTAATACAGTTCGTGGACGATTTGTTAATAGCTAGTACTTCACCTGATAAGTGCCTTAGAGACACCATAACCATTCTAACATTGTTAGCTGAATTAGGTTACAAAGTGAACAAGTCAAAACTCCAGGTGGCCAGGCCGATGGTCACCTTTCTGGGGAGAAACATCTCACACAAAGGTCACACCCTGACTCCAAATCAGAGACAGTCAATACTGTCATTTCCAAAGCCCACTACGGTGTCCCAAATGATGTCATTTTTAGGCCTGACAGGCTACTGCCGCAACTACATACCTAACTACAGTGATTTAGCCCACAGCCTCAGAAAACTCGCAGTGTCAAAAGGTCTGAGTAACGGGACGGTGGAGCTTGACTGGACGGTTGAGGCAGAAAGGGATTTCATAACTCTGAAACAAGCACTTGCTAGCGCTACTGAATTAGCAGCACCAGACTACACACAACCTTTTCATTTAAATGTTTCTGTAAGAGACAATCATGTTCATGCTTGTCTCTTTCAGAAGGGGGAGAGTGAAGGAAGGAACATTTTATTTTTTCACAGTTCCAAATTAGATCAACCAGTGATAGGAACAGGACCATGCACAACATACATGGCAGGACTCACCACAGCGATAGAGAAGACAGCACACTTGGTAATGTGTCACCCACTAATAGTCAGCACCAATCACGGAGTAATGGCGTTCATAAACTCACAAGCCTTTTCTTTATCAAGAGCACGACAGAACAAGATAAAAGCCATACTCACACAGCCACACATCACGTACAACACTGCGTCAAAACTTGTGAATCTGACTGATAACATTGAAGTAGCCGAAGATGCGACACCACATGACTGCGCTGACGCCACAGAAAGATACATTCAGCTCAGACCAGAACTGCACAAGGTCAGAATTACTAAACCAGGAGCATGGGAACTCTGTTCAGATGGGAGTTGTTGGAGACAAGGTAACGAACTGAAGGCCTTTTACGCTGTGGTACAAGCATGTGGGGAAGAGTGGGAGGAGGTGGAATCAGGAGTGGTTCCACAACCAGCTTCAGCTCAGCTGGCAGAAATGGTCGCACTCACTAGAGCACTGGAACACGCGTCAGGTCAGATTGTGAACATTTACACAGATTCAGCATACGTGCACGGGGTCATCCACCATGAACTAGTCAGGTGGATGGATAATGGGTACACTAACGCCACAGGACAGCCAATCAAACATTTGAGAGCAGTACATGAGTTGAGTGAAGCTATCATGTTACCCAAAGAAGTGGCAGTGATAAAGGTAAGAGGACATTAGGGTAATGACAGTTTTGTTTCTAGAGGTAATGAAGCTGCTGACAGAGCAGCCAAAGCTGCTGGAGGGTACAAGAGAGAGCTTGTTGTTGCTGGAAACTCATAACATGCCTGAGTTGACAGAGAGCCACCTGGCACAGATCCAAGAACAAGCCACGGTCTATGAGAAGCAATTGTGGATAGACCGGGGAGCCACAGTCACTAAAGGACTCTGGAGGAGTCCAGAAGGGAGGGTAGTTTTACCCTTAGAGAAGATGAAATTGATACTATGCGAAGCACATGGGCCAACTCACTCCGGAGTGTCGGCCATGGTGACCAAATTAGAATGTTTATGGTGGCATCCATACCTCAGAGACCATGTGAAGCAATACGTGAGCGAATGTGATATCTGTCAGTCATACAATGTAAAGAAACCATACCGGGTGAGAATTGGAGGATACCCAGTGCCCGCGGGGCCATTTGAGGAGATTGTGATCGATTACACAGACATGGGGCCAGACAACAGGGTAAGGGGGTACAGGTACCTGTTGGTCATGGTAGACAGATTCACCAAGTGGGTAGAAGCTATACCCACCAAAAAGGAAGATTCAAAATCAGTCATAAAATGGTTGCAAAATGAGTTGATTCCCAGGTACGGCCTACCAAAAGTGATTAGGAGTGACAATGGGTCCCACTTTGATAACAAACACTTGGCAGAAGTAGAACAAAAGCTGGGCCTAACCCACAAGTTTGGCACTGTCTACCACCCACAGTCACAGGGGTTGGTGGAAAGAGCCAACCAGACCATTAAGACTAAACTGGCCAAAGTGTGCGCAGCAGGAGACATGGACTGGGTTCAGGCGCTGCCACTAGTGTTGATGTCCATGAGAGCAACCCCCACGGGAGAATACAATCTCTCACCACACCAGCTCATGACAGGACGACCCATGCCAGGGTGCCCTCGACCGAGGATTGAGGGACCAGCTTTAGAAATCCAGGAACAGGAGATGTCAGAGTACATGAGAGAATTAACCAAGTTGCTTTGTGAAATCAATAAGTCTGTTCAACAGGAAAAAGGAGAAGAAGACCTGGAATCACCCAAGGTGAAGGTGAAGCCAGGGGATTGGGTAAGGATCAAGGTGCACAAGAGGAAGTGGAACGAGCCACGGTGGACAGGCCCGTGGGAGGTCGAAGGTGCCAACGAGCACTCAGTGAAAGTGAGGAAAGACAAAGGTAAGACTTGGTACCACATTTCACACTGTGTTGCAGCAAAAGAACCAACAAGAACCACAGGAGAGATCAAGACACACCTGGAGGAGACAGGAGAAGCCCCAGGGAAGGAGTTGGTGGTGAGTACCGACCCCAGTGTAGCTTTTTACAGAGAATACATCACAGCTGAGGACTGGTGGGAGGAAGGTGAAGGAGACCTGTTGGAGACTGACTGTGAGGCTATAGCACACTGTGTGAGCGCAGACCTGAACCTGGGAGCTGGAGTGGCTCTGCAGATCAGACAAGCGTTTGGCACTACAGGTATAGCCAAGGTGCCCATAGGCAAGTGTGCCACACAAACCACACAGACACACATCGTATTCCATTTAGTGACCAAAAGATATTACAGGGAGAAGCCAGAATTAGGAGATCTGATTTCAAGCATACAACACCTGGCCACATTGTTAATATCATTGAACATTAACACTCTAGCCATACCGAAGCTGGGTTGTGGATTAGACGGATTACTGGAGGACTGTGAAACCAATCATTAAAACTTTACTTAAACCAACCGGTACCAAGGTGGTGGTGCACCATCTTCCATCCTAGGATGGAACTGTGGGAAATAAGAGACATGTTGTCGGGACGTGTGGGACGTCCAGATGAGGCTCAGTACCAACAATATGTTAGAGTAGGGAGATTAACTTTGAGAACATGGACTTGGCTATGGGGGAGAACGTTTCTAGCCGCGGTGATAATAGGAGCGGTGGTAATATTTAGTGTAGGAAATCAGAAACAACCCAATAACGTGAACATAACTTTGTGTCAGTGGGACGACAATCACACTGTCTGCAAAGAGGTGAGGCCCGATGAGATCCACAGCCCTAACCCGCTAGTAAACGCGACCAAACCAGAGAAAATAGACTTTAAAGTAAGAAAACCAAGAGAAGCTGGAACCAGGCCAGTAGGACAATCCAAGGACCGGTGTGTACGGACATACGGAGGTGTGGAATTGAGTTATAGAGATGGTACAGCCTCGAGCTGGACTTTTGACTTATGTGAGGTATTGGACTGCGGGGGAGCCAATGCCTCATACAGAGGATGTGATTTGTACATATGTTGGACCAATCAAGTTAATGCGGGCTGTCAAGGAAGGGGGGGTTTCTATAGTGCAGACTGGTGTCCTGGTTGGGGGTCAGTGATAAAGTACTCGGGGAGATGGAAACCGACATTAGGAGATAAGAAGGGTAACCCGTCCACGACCTCTTTGAGCAAATGGTGGGTCGATGTGTCGTTTCAGCGAGATTATCACGTGTCCCAAAATCCAGTAACTTTTTCTGTCAAATGGAATGGGCAGATATGGGGTAATAACAGACCGTTGTACTTCACCCTGGGGGTGGAGCAATCAGGACGTGACATATGGGGAATAATTAAACTCAGCTATTTAGCCAAACCCAAGCTGCTCAGTCCAGCAAAACCTGAGGCAGAAATAGAGAAGATGGAGGATTCAGCAGACAAGTTCACTCTAACCACAGATTTCACTAAATTATCGTCCCAGCAGTTAATAGAATTAGCAACCGGTTACAGCGGCTCGAATTTGTGGTTGTCATGGCTAGAACAAAACAGTAGAGAAAATGGGTTAGAAGGTTGTGTGGCCTGTGCAGCGGCCCGACCCGCGTTAATGACCTCACCAGCCCCACTGAATCCTGAAACAGATCCAGTAGGATATCAGTGTATGTTGAATTTAACTAAGGTGAAAAGTATTACGACCCCAAATTGTTCCAGCCTGGACAGTATTTTTCCGTATGTCAAAAATTTGGAAGGAGGTAACGCTCCTTTCGTGCCAGTGAAACTTACAGGGCAATACCAATGTTTTAACTTGACCGAGAAAGACGCAATCATGAGTGTGGGAGAAATTGAACCAGATTGGTGTAACGCCACAATGAAGGTCCCGGGGATAGAGAGAGTAGCCCGGGCAGGGATCTGGTGGTACTGCGGAGGACACACTCTGCTGGCATTAATACCAGGAAAAGCTAAAGGAATCTGTGCTATGGTTAGACTAATCACACCAATAACAATGATAGGGCTGAGGGAAATCACACCGCAGCCTGCTACAGCCCAAGGGAGAAAGAAGCGTGATGCCTTTGATTTGTCCATAGGGTCACCAACATACATTGACTCCATAGGAGTGCCTCGGGGGGTTCCCAATGAATACAAGCTAGTTGATCAAATAGCTACGGGCTTTGAGAACATTCCAATTATATCAGCCTTGTTTCCAGTAACACCGAACAAGAATGTAGATAGGATCAACTTTGTCCATTACAATGTACTGAGATTAACCAACCTAACGAGAGACGCAATAGAGGGGCTGAGCGAACAACTGAGAGCTACCTCACTGATGGCCGCACAAAACAGAATGGCTCTAGATATGCTCCTGGCGGAAAAAGGGGGTGTATGTTTCATGTTTGGCGACAACTGTTGTACCTTCATTCCCAGTAACACAGCACCGGACGGATCGGTGACCAGAGCTCTGGACGGACTGAAGGCTTTATCTAAGGAGATGCAGGAGGCCTCAGGTATCAGTAACCCCATGGAGGAGTGGTTCACTAAGGTGTTTGGGAAATGGAAGGCACTAATTGTGTCCTTGTTTATGTCAGTAGCAGTGTTTATTGCAATTGTTGTTATTTGTGGATGTTGTTGTATACCATGTATCAGATCTCTCACCCAAAGGTTGATCACAGCCGCGATTGAGAAGGGGGACGCAAAGAACCCACCACCATACACTATGCCACTGATGGCGGGGGATGATGATGACATATCATCTGAAGAAGACGATTCTGTGTGAAAAACTTGTTGTTTTTGATTAATTATGCTTGCTTTGTAGGTATTGGCAGCGTCAGCGACTGATGAAGAATGAAGACGCACCACACATTAGAGCAGTGGTTCCCAAAGTGGGGGGCGCGCCCCCTAGGTGGGGCGCGGAGCTATTGCAGGGGGGGCGCGGAGCTTGAAAGTAAAACGTGCACATGTGTCAATATTAGGGATGCACCGATTCCGATATTAATATCTGAAAAAATTCTAGATCGGGTATCGGGGACAATGTGACCGATCCATAAAAACAGATCTATTCAGTCTAATTCTATGCTTGTATTGCTTGCTTTTCGGAGTTAGTTCAACCTAATACTCGCGCTGGTGGTATTCCACTTATTCCGTTGATTTGCTGGTTGACCAAAATAAACCTGGGCTCCAGCAATACTTCACTGTTCATACATGAACTGGTGAGTTGTCCAAAGCTCATTTAATGCGTTACTTACAGAAATAAAATAAAGAGCAGTGGTCTGACTCGGTCTACGACAGAAAGCTAAAAAAACAATATTCCATACGCGCGCTCAACTCGCTCAACTCGCTCCCTTAAAGAGACAGTACACATATTTCTGGCCGTTACATGCTTTGTGCTCTGCGTGATGTCTGCGCTTGCAAACTAGCCGCATATGTATTGCTGTTTCTCTTATTTCATCTCCTTATTTGTTTTAAATTATATTTAGAATTCTTGAACCATTTAAAAGGTTTCTTGCAGTTTATTTTTTCACGTTTGACCAAAGTTGTGAACCTATTGTTTTTGTAAGTTTCAGGTTCTTTGGTATTATTTATTTTACATTCAATGTTATATTCATAATTGCACTGACTGAACAATTGCAAGTTGTGTTGTTTTTACATGTTTTATGTGTGTTTAAGTGTGCTATACTGGTGCAGAGTTTTCAATAAACTTGTAATTCAGTATGTCTGTGTTTAAAAAAAAATGCTTTAAGTCGATTCAGCACAGTTTTACTCTATCAGATCGGTATCGGCAGAGGCGGTCTTTGCATAGAGGCATGGCTAGGCAACTGCCTTGGGCCCCTCCCACTGCAGCCCACTGTAGGGGCCCCCTGATTAGCTGACTTATTTTTCGCATATTAATGTTGATGGGCCCCCTACCTAATTTCGCCTTGAGCCCCCAAATTGCTAAGTCCGCCACTGGGTATCGGATCAGTATCGGCCGATACGAAGCCTCAGATATCTGAATCGGTATCAGAAGTGAAAAACGTGAATCTGGGGTGTAGGGGGGGCACAAAAATATTCTCATCTACTAAAGGGGGGCACGGCAGAAAAAGTTTGGGAACCACTGCATTAGAGCACAACCAAACAACCAACAGCACATGAAAGCTGATTCACGGGTCGAGGTGATCTCCCACCAGGCGGGACCTGGGTCTCGGGGACAACGTCAAGTCACGAGACCGTGGGAGATGAAGGGGGGCATCTCCGAATAGTCTGAAAGGTCTCGGCCCACGACTGGGGAGTGATCCAGAACCCACCAATCACATAAAAGAACACATAGACGTTGTACTAACTGACATAGTCACACCATGAATGTATACACATTTAGGGATTTTTATGATTGTCTTTCTTTTAATAAGTGCACTGGGCTAGATAGATTTTTGTATTAGACTAGAGTTAGACCAATGTTTTGGTCTAAAAGGGGGAATGTTGGAAAAAAGAAAATTAAAGGCTAATAACTTGATGTGTCCATTTAGTGTTTTTCAGGAAGACTGTGGGAAAGCAGGAGTAAGGAGGCCTCAGTGGCCTTGAGGAGAACAGAAGGGGCCTATTCAGTGCAGGATGTGTAGCAAGCAGTTTTTAGATAACCAGACACACAGGCTGGGAGAAGAGGAGCAGGTGAATTTCCATGGAGAGCAGCCAGGATTGGGGAGTTATCGAAACTTAACAAATCGAAACTTATGGACAGAGAGTATGAAAGAAAGGACATCGCCCAGCACGAGAGGCTTTTCGCTTGGACACTGCTGAGATCCACTTGGGTTAGGTAGATTCCTAGGCAAACTAGCACCAGTGCACTGAAGAGTTTGTACCACGTATACTTCTATTATATTGCATTCAATTATATTCTATATAAATCATTTTAAAAGAACTTTTGTTGTCAAGACTTTGCTTGGACCACTCAGTCAAAAACCAGTCGGTTCATCGGGGCGGTGTTGGGGCCCGTCTGGGTCGGAGAAGAAAATTCCCAACAAGACCCAGTGTTTAGAAATGTTTCTTTTAAAAGCACCCAAACAAACTGCCATTTTCTATTGCCATTGACTGCACAAGAACTAAAATGAGAACAGTTTAATAGAGATGGAACAATCAACAGAAATCTCCTACATACTTTAGATATGCCAATGTAAAAATCTAATGTCTGAACTGACATTAGGAAGTCACTCTTCATTCTGTAGGCATCATAAAATGAGCATTTTCAATTGCAGAAATTATTTTCTTTTTCGTCAAATCAATTAGCATCACGTTCTGTGGCAAATTAATATGTCCGAACCTATATATTTTGTTCTGTGTACATTTTTCTCCTGAACATCAATGGATCCTCTGAATTACGAGGACGCCTAACAATCTAAATACGAGTATTGCTACATGTAAGCTAATACTATGAAAACCACATTCATTTCTGACATTGAAAATCATGTTTAAAACAGCAGTGCCAAAATACATAAGATTTTGATTAAAATGACAGAGAAAAAAACTTTTTAGTTCTTACAGACATAAACCTTTATATAATCAACCGAATGTTTAATTGCAGATAATTGCTGTAATTATACATGAATCTGTATATAATCTAGCCCTCCTATCGTGTTGTGGGTCAATTTGACCCTTTTCAAAGTTTGAAGATGTAGGAAAACTATTTAAAATAATTTTTTCAGTATGAAACTTCTGCTAGGGTTAATTAGTGTAATCATCATATATGAAAATAATTCATGTCAGTTATTTGCAACTACCCCCTGTATGTTTATATTAGGGCTGAACGATTAACCCTCCTATTATGTGCATCCTTGTAAAACAGCCGTGATGTTTAGGGTCACTTTAACCCTGGTGCATGTTTAATTGTTCAAAAGATGTCTGAAACCAAAAAAATCCTAACAAACAGTGTGAATATTTAATTACTAACTACATTACTAATTATTCTATCAATATTTAGTGCAATGGTGTTCCTTACTTGTAACAGGTAATGGTTCAATTAGGATCGTTTTTCATAAAAATGTGAAAATTTCCATGTTCAAACTATACCAAACACACACAACACTCTCATACACTTATACACACACACTCACACACATACACACACACAAAAACACACACACACACACACATACACACACACACAAACACACTCACATACACAGACACACACACACAAACACACATACACACAAACACACACACACTCTCATACACACATACACACACACACATATACATACACATACACACAAACACACACACACAAACACATACACAAACACACACTCTCATACACACACACACTCAAACACACACACTCAAACACACACACAAAAACACACACACAAAAACACACACACACAAACACACTCTCATACACACACACATACACACACACACACACAAACACACACACAAACACACACACACTCACATACACATACACACAAACACACACACAAACACATACACACACTCTCATACACTCAAACACACACACACACTCAAACACACACTCAAACACAAACACACATACACACAAACACACACACACACACTCATACACACACACACACATATACATACACATACACACAAACACATACACAAACACACACTCTCATACACACAAACACACACTCAAACACACACACACACACTCAAACACACACACAAACACACACACAAATAAAAATAAAAAAAATTTTTAAAGGGTCAAAAATTTTTAAAAGGGTCAAATTTACCCGAACAGTATCTATGTGATATAAACTAGGGCTGAACGATTTTGGAAAATAATCCAATTGCAATTTTTTATCTATAAATTGCGATTGCGATTTAAAATCGTGATTTTTTCCCATTGTTCCACTTCAGGAAACTCTGTTTCGGCATTTTTTATACAGCTCAGATACAGGGTTGCGGGGGGGGGGGGGGGGGGGGGTGTAAAATGGACTAAATTTAAGTATTATTATTATATCGTGATGATCGATCGCCTGTGGTTGGCACCAGAGCGAACTACTAATTTTTTAGTCTAAGACGCTCAATGCGTGAGAGTTGACAGCCCTGCAGGTATAGCAACTTGGCTAAAATATGTGCGTGAGGGCGTTTGGTAGCGCATATCCAGTGTGTTTAACAAAGCCATGAAGCCAGGCTTGTTCACTATATTAACGGGCATCATGTCTTTCACTATGAACTCCGTTACTGCCCGAGTTATTTCAGCGTGCCGCTTCGAATTACATCCATAAGGAGTTACACTTTCAACCGGTTCGGTCAGTGAACCCTGTCTGCTGGACCGGTCAAGCTATCTGCGCTTTCGCGATTCATCCGTGCTTTAAATCTTATTGCGCCTATATGCGTGATTTTACGGTATTTCGCTGCTCACCGCATACTAAAGCTGTATAAGCGCAGAGAAACACTTTGGCGTATTTGAAGATGCAGCACTGGTCGTTGGCATTTTAGTCTTACAAATATCATACGAGGCTTTGTGGTGTTTTTTTTATGCTGAAGGTTTGTAGTGTTTCCTCGCGTCGTAGCAACAGTAGCAAGGCATGTTTTGCAGGGTACCTGACGTTGAGCAGCATCTTTTAAAAGCCAAAGTAATTTCACACAACTTATGTGCTGCCCCTCTTTGGTATTAGACTTTCAGTTGTGTCAGCTTCTGTCGAGCCTGAAGCCATTGTGCAACAAGTTAAAGTGCGCTGTGTTAACTTCACTTCTCCACCTCCCTGCCTCCTGCGGTTTGCTCCGTTCGTCCTCGGCTCGGCTCGCTCCCAAGTCACGTGACCAGTTTAAATCGCAGCCTGTGCGATTAGACAATCGCGTTTTTAACAATCGCGAAATTATCGCAAATGCAATTAAAACAACTTTATCCAGAGATACACAGAGGAGACAATTTCACATGCTGCCATCTTGGATTCCTTAATGTGCGTTCGCGCAGCGTCCTGTGCTCGTCGTTGTTTGAGTCACACATGTTCTATGTAAACGTGTTTTATGTGCGCTGTCTGCGCTTCGGTAAATGTAATAAACGTAACGATTTGGAAAGTGCAAAGGATTCTGTCTCGTCCATCGCCTTGCGCCCAACGTTACAAGAACATTTTTAACTTTTTTAAACTGTAAAAACACTGGGTAAACTGTCAGTGACATGGACTAACTGTAAATAGTCACTGACACTGGATAAACTGTCCTTCTGTTTTTAGATTGCCGATTTGACTATCGTCGTTACCGGCACTGTCCGACGCCATGTTGTTTTACAGTTAGTTAGACCGAGCACGCCTGCGTGAATTCAGTGACGAGGCGGGGGTAAAAGTTGACAAAAAAATCGATCTTTGGACGTACGAATCGATTATCAGATCGCCATATGCGAATCGATTCTGAATCGGAAATTCGATTTTTTCAACACAGGCCTAATTGCAGGCTATGGTGAACGTAACAAATCTACAAATAAATGTCTATAATGTTTTGTGTTAGACAAAGAACAAAAAGCACAAATAGGCAAAATTAATTACAAAAATATCATTATAAAAGGTAGGCTATGTACCTTTGCGTAACAAAATGCAAAATTATTAAAATTATACTTTTGATGGCTTCACGAATATAGTTGCCTCTAATGTTCACTTTGTTCTCTCGCCATATTGTGTTGCCGTTTCAAATGGAGAGGTCTTGTATTAGTGAATAGCCGATGTGTGATCCCACGTCCTAACGACCGTGTCACCAGTTGTTTGAAGATGTTTCCATCACAGTATGGAGGTTCATAGGCAGCGTCCCAGACAGCACAAGTACGTCTCAGAGACGTCGTATTTACATCAGTATATCGTAAAAACATCGCGTTCCATTTTCGAACGTCGCATATACATCATATGCACATCTAATTTACGATTTAAAGCGGGAGCGTCATATTCATCGCCATTGCATCGCTGCGACGTCAAAACAACGTTTCCCATCCTGATGTGGCAGAGTGAGATTTTTGGGGCAACCCCACTCCCTCCCTAATTGTAAATTGCGGTGGAGCCGTGTGAGTCGCGGGGTAGGTTAATCCTGCCATTATAAATAGCGGGGGTGTGGTTACGGGTGCGGATTCCCTTCTGTCATCCGGTTTTCCCAGCACCTCTAATTCTCACAACGGTGGCAAGTTATCGTTGTTGGGCCTGGCTTCCTTTGGTGGACCAGCTTAATACCGTCGGGGTATGGCGCTTCTTTTATCGGTGAGTGCGGTGCGCTGAGAACTATGCTCTGCTGTTTCGTCGCAGTTCGGTGGGCGCGTCATTGGAATTACTGTGCTGATCTATCTACCACGGGTGGGCAGTTACTATTTGCCCTTGATTTTACAAAACGTTGGCATATTAAAGAGTTTGCTAAGTAATGTAACGCAGTCATGGTGGTACCATCTCTCACAGTTGTCACAGCATATCTGGAACAAATGAAAAGCAGGTCTAACTGAAAGGTGCCCATCTAAAATGTAGAAATTACTATCATGCTTTACATTTTTAGTCCAAAGATTTGATGCAGTGCTCTATTGATAAGTTAAGTGCAAAGATGTTACAAAATAAATGATTGAGAATTTACTGCACTCATTTGCATGTCACAGTTAGCATATTAAACTGCCTAAAAGGTGAGTGTAACATTCTGCTTGACGCAGAGCAGGGAGGCGGACACAAACGCTGAGAAGAGCAAGATTTATTCAAGGGGATTCCATAAACAGAGTTGTAGTCACGGGCACGGGTCATAACGGGAGGGCAATCAGGAATAAGAGTGTGTATTACAAGGGCCCAGAGGTAGAAGCCTGGATGCAAAGCAGTGAAAGGATGAGCCTTTTGAAAATGAAAATGTGAGAATTAGACCTTCCTTACTTGAACAGGAAGCCAGCATGGTGTTTTCAACAAGAATCACATGTTGACAAACAATATGAGCTGCAGTATTTTGAATGCTTTCTAGAAGCCAGCAAAATGTGAGTTACAGTAGTCAAGTGTAAAGATGACTAGAGCTTACTGATGTTGCTCGTATTGATTTAGCATTTCAAGAGAAAAGATCAAACTCATGAGGAGCTCTAGCAATGACACTTGAAGGTGAGGTTGTGTGTGAGCCATCCCAGGCTACATGACCAGATAAACCCTGAAGATAGGATGAGAACCAAGCATCACAAGAAAGTGATGAAATTCACATGTAGTAGTTCACAGTATCAAAAACAGTAGACCAATCTAGTAGGATGTGAACAGAAGACAACCTTTTCCTGGCTTTGTGGGGAGGTTTTGTTATTGACAATACAGCAATATCTGGTGAATACCCTGGTCTGTACCACAGATGGTTGACTTAAAGAAATTTGTTCCTCTCAAGATACTAATAAAACTGAGAAAAGACAGCCTGTTCCAAGGTCTCTGACAGAAATTTGAGAAAATGGGTCTAATTCACAGTATAACTGAGCATAATTATAAATGAGTATAATTCGTAGTTTGTAGGATTTAAAGGATCCCTGAGAAAATGCTATATTATGACATTATGTACGACTAATAGCCTAATATCTCATATTTGTAGTACTAATATCTCAACAATAGTACATGCAGATCAATGTATTTAGATGTGTTGCTGCGCTTACCCAGTTTGTTTGATCATGATCCTCCATTCCACAGTAATGGCACAGGTTGCTCAGATTGTCTGAGATGAAAGTATTAATACATTTCCTCATTTTTACATGTCAAACATATGTCCATACAGGATGTGGTACTAATTAACTAGCATAAAACGTATATTATTTTAATAAAGAACATGCATTTCAGAGGACATAAATTTTATGCCATTTACAGTGACCAACCACAAAGACAACACGCCAGATTCCTGGAGGGGAGTCATGGCAATGCCCAGCCTCAGCTCATTGACTGCCTCTTGAGTGGTTTGGGTGTTGACAGCCATTTCCTTTAATATGCACTCCGCAAACTAAGGACAGTTTAGATCGATCAAAATGATAAGCCTGCATTGCTAAATAATAAGGTTGACTGTTAGACAACAAAATATTTAATACAAGTAACTAAAAGATCTTGACACATGCCACTTGACCTTCATCATCATAATTTGGGTTCAAGTGTAAAAACGGATAAAGTTCTTGTGAACTTTTAAATTAAAATTATAATGTTACAACTGCTGTAGTCTACTGTACACTCACGTTCAAAGCCAAGACACCACCACGATCCTGCTGACGTGCATGACGGAGAGTGCTGCACGTTACAGCCTGTCTTTCGCAGGAACGCCCTTTAGTGTAATTATGACAATACACACTCTTATTCTCAAAAATGCATTTGGGATGATTTCTAGTATGTGTATGATTTATTGTGATTTATAATACCACTGTATATTTACCTTGTTGCTTCCAAGCACCTGCCGTAAAATGCACCCCCTTGTAACTCAGTCTCTGTTGATGGTAGGTCAAATTCACTTTAGAATTACACAGCTGAGACCATTTCATGTTGATTTTCATTAATATAGGACAATACAGTTAAGCAATGTATAATCATCCTTCTCTAATACATTTGTCCTGGCAAATTACTGGGGGTCAATACACTCGCCATGACGTTCTAGAATGTTGACGTATAATGGAAAGGACCAACGAGCGTCCAGCAGTCCTGTACCTGTGGGTGAGCAACAGACGGACTTCTTCAGGGAAACCCAGGTAGGTTATGTAGTTATAACTCTACTGAGGTAAAATAAATAATGAAGAAATGTTTAACTGGTTGTTTCCAAGAATCTAACTATCTCTGAAAGTTAGCTAGCTAGTTCGCCTTAGCTTAGCTTCTTTGTAACTAAAAGACAAATCAGTATGACAAAAAAGGGAAAGGGAATGGATGACCTCCTGTAATTTGTTACAAATTGCAGAAGAAGTATCAATCAATCAATCAATCAAAGTTTATTTGTATAGCGCTTTTCACAACACATGTTGTCACAAAGCGCTTTACAGGATTTAAAAGGTTAACAATACTATGGGTCCAGAACCCTAATGAGCAAGCCAAAGGCGACAGTGGCGAGGAAAAACTCCCTATAATGGTGGGGATTAGGAAGAAACCTCGGGAGAACCAAGACTCAAAAGGGAACCCATCCTCCATTGGGCGGCCCGTTAACACACAAATTACACAAAATACAGACAAATACACAAGTCACACACAAATCACACAATCAGACTAAGTAGAGTAAAAATGAAAGTTCTGGGTTTTGATATTGTCACTGTAAATGTCTGTTGATGAACGCCAGGCTTTCATTCCATGTCGGAGCAGCGATGCTGGTATTGTAGGATCCGACTGCAATGTTACTTTCCAGGTGAACCTCGGAGAAAAGATACAAGATGTAGTAAATATGTAACAGATTCATCAAAGGCCAAACTAAACAGATGAGTCTTTAATCGAGTTTTAAACATTGAGACTGTGTCTGAGTCCCGCATAAAGGCAGGAAGATTATTCCACAGTTGTGGAGCTTTAAAAGAAAAGGCTCTTCCACCTGCTGTGATCTTTTTGATCCTAGGAACAGTTAATAACCCTGCGTCCTGTGAACGAAGTGAACGTGCTGTGTTGTAATGATCAATAAGTTCACTAAGATACTCTGGAGCTAAGCCATGCAGTGTTTTATATGTTAATAAAAGTATTTTATAGTTAATACGGAATCTAACAGGCAGCTAATGTAATGACGATAGTATAGGACTAATGTCCTTACCTCTTCTTAGCTCCAATATCAAAACCACAGCTTACAGCCAAGGGGAAACCATTAAACCCTCCAAACACTTGTAGGTACCTGATCATACCTGCATTGAAATACAAAAAAGAATGACTTAAATGTATTTATATTCATATGCCATTTATGTATTCACAGCCCCAAGTCTACCCAGAGTAAGGCAGCATTGGATGGAGGTTAACTTCAGGGATTTCACTAAACAACGCTAAAAGAAATATATCAGCAATGTTAACATTCAATAAATCTCCTAGCAGAACTACTCGCACACAGAATAGGGGCCAGGAATCCAGTCGACACTTCTGAAAATGAGGGGGAAAAGTGTAAAACAAAGAAAACCTGCATACTTCCACATTATACCTACTAAATTAATACAACACCACATTTCAACCCATTTAGAAACATAAATAGATCACTTTATTAATCCCAGAGGGAGTCACGTATTGCAGCATTGTTATAATAGTATTCATGATGCTAAAAACACACTTATTGTGAACATTACACTTTGCTCTGCTGACACCACTCAGTGGTCATATTCTAATGGATACTTTTCAAAGTAAGAAAGCACTGCTGATCTAAACTGTCATTAAAATCTGATCAATTAAGTCTGATTAAACCTATTGTGTCAATGTTTCCCCCCCAGCATCAAACCCGCCACTACACAGTCAGAATGTGGATTTTAGAACAATGTCCTCCTATCAAAGTAAGGTTATAGGGTACAGTAAAACAGATACTCCATGTAAACTTAGCTTGTTCCCTAAAATGCAGACAGTATCTGCAGTGTACCTTTATATAAGAAATTACAAACACATATGAACACACACGTACTTACCAAAGACATATTCTTTCCACAGCGCCACAGCCACAATAGGAGTCCTCCGATTGGTCTCACATCTCCACCTCATGGTAGGACACATACTGAAAGTTTAAAATGTTTACTCTAAGCAGTGCAATATTACACATACACTGGGTCTTCATATTAAATATTTGTTGTTGGGCACAGCAGTTTAAGGCAATGTCCTTATTTTTGTCCATTGCATTGACTCTAATTACTGCATGTTTTTACTACTTTTTTAGCATCAAGAGCTCGCGCCTCAGGACGTTTAATACCCTCCCAGTGCACTCGTATGTTTTCAAAAATTTAATTCCAAACAAACTCAATTTCACTAAACATCCTTGCTCAAATTAAATATATCCATGTATATAATAATGTGAATGCAAACCTTTTTGAATATTCATTTAAATGTTATTGTTGTGTATGTTATATATGTCACAGCCACTGATTGATGCATCCTTGAGGCTATTGGTGAGGTGCAGCTGCAACTGCAGCATTTAACTGCAGTTGTTCAGGCAATGGCAGGAGAGAGGAGCAGAAATCTTCCAACACCACTGGAAGAAGATCTGGAAGAAAACATACTCCCCCTCCAGTGTGCAGAGGATTTCGTGCGCCTAGAACATGATTTGACCAACAGTGACACAAAAAAAAGAGGTCAGTACTGAAATATACCATTTTAACAAAGTCGCACAGAGTACACATTTTGTAAACATCTTGTAAAAGATAAACATTTATTTAGGAACAAAGTAATTATCTTTTCTTTCGAGTACAAAATTAAGAACGATATATCCATCCATCCTGAGGGTTGATTTAAGGAACATTATTATGAACTCCTTAATGTTTGTACTCATACCTTTTGTAAATTTTAAAAACCTTTTATGAATTCGGTCCCTGGTTTTTATTTATCTGTCTGTCTGTCTACAGATGTCAAAGCTGTCATTAGATGGGGGCAGTCAGGGCCTGGTGGTTAGGGAACTGGTGTGGCAGAGGAGAAAAAAAGGAATTGGGCACACTCGCATCAAGGAACTTGTAGTATGTAAGTATGAAAATAAGACCATAGTATACCAAACATGACAAATATAGTACAATAAAAAACAAATCACAAATAGCTTTGTTTTATAATTGACATTTACCGTCTTGGTTGGTGATCCTTAGTTTTGATGTGTATAGTCACAACAGGGGTGAATAATCTTATCCACAAAGGCTTCATGTTGGTATCAGTTTTTAAAAAATTATCATGTGTGCTTCTGCAGCCAAAGTGCCCCTTTCTGGATAGAACTGGACACCACTGAGTAAAATAACTGACTTTTTAAGAAATTTTAAGATGGCATATCTCAGAAATGATTTGCAATGCATATTACATGGAACAATTCAGTGTCACTCTTAAATCTTAAGACGCACATACATTTAATTAGAAATGCTTGCCTTCTAATATGAGGAGAAATTAGTGCCAAATTGAAAAGCAGTCATTGGAAAAATGTATTCAAAGTATAATATCCATAGTGCCGTATTGCTCTAAACCACAGGCATACTAATTAGTACCTGCACTCATCTGTTGTGTTTTCATCCCTCTTTCCATCCCATTCATTTTTCCACACCCACAAGCCATAGAGTTTCTGTATCTGAACAGCCACTAAACTTCATGTACACAGCTTTTCATTAGCACTTCTTAGCAATAGTGCCTAAATGGCTTATTAGCAACAGGCTCATCCTTAGGCCCAAAATTATCTTAGAAACTAAAACATACAAGTAATTTTCTAATTAAACAATGTTGTACTTACAGCGTCTGCGATGAGAAATCCTCAGCTGTCCCACCCATGTGAAGCTGTGCAGAAAAGTCGATGAAAGACTGGCTTCGTCTGGCGCCTGACAGACCTCATCGCGGAAGACCACGCTGAATCAACGTGATCAAGTCGATTTAAGCCCTTCGTGTTCATACATGGACAGTTCCGTTTTTGTTACAGCACTGAGAAAATGATTTACAATATCATAGTTAAACAACGACAACACTTTTATTATATGTTGTTAAAGAAAGGAATATGGAAGGACAAATGGTGGTAGATTTTGCTAAGAGGATAAAGATAAAGATGGCTGTAGTTAACACTTACTTTAAGAAAAAGGAAGAGCACAGGGTAACATATAAGAGTGGGGGAAGATGCACACAGGTCGACTATATCCTCTAGGAGACAAAACCTGAGAGAGGTTAGTGATTGCAAGGTGTTACCAGGGGAGAGTGTAGCTAAACAGCATAGGATGGTGATATGTAGGATGGTTTTAGAGGTGAAGAAGAGGAGAGTGAGAGCGCCACCTAAGATCAGGTGGTGGAAGTTAAAGGATGAGGACTGTTCGCAATTGTCATGGACAGACTGACACGCAATTGCCGAAAGATGATTATTTTGAATAATAATAATGTGACTTACATTTTATCATTTTTTAGTAATTGTTTATGCATGTGAATTGGTTCTAAAATACAACTTTTCAAAATAATATTTTATGTACACTTTAGAATTTGTTAAGTTTTTGTTTGTGCATGTGAATTAGTTAATACAACTTTTCAAAATTGTAAACTGGCTGTCTCTTTACATCTTTTAAACTGGCTGTCTCTTTAAATCTTTTAAAGGCAAAATCTGAATAACAGGAAATAGGAATTAAACTCCACAAACAACTATTTCGTTATCTAGCTAGTTGTCTACCTGGGATTATATGCAGAACAAGAATAAATAGGCTACTGCTGCTCGCGTGAAGATCTTTAAAAGAACAAAACATGAAAACGCTCGACGGAATAACGGACTCGCATGGCTTGATCCAAAAACGACGTTGGTAAGACGATGTATAGACGCTTTAACGATGAAGCTGTAAGCGTCGCATAAACATCGTAAATACAGCTTAAAAGCATCAGATGATGAACGTCGTTCGGAGATCAGATGGACGTCGTTTGAACATCAGGTAACGACGTCTATGCGACGTCGTGCCAGTGAGCAAACGACCGACCGCAGATGCTTTAACGACGTAACTGTGAACGTCGCATAAACGTCTTGCCGACGTATCTGTGCTGTCTGGGGTTATCACCATTCGGCAATTTACATTTAGCTTATATTGCATAAGTTTTGTCCCCCAGCTCAAGTTAAGTTCCCTTTATGTAGTGAATTGTGAACTTGTGAATAAACCTCCGTCGCTGTGGTTAACATTCATGCACTGTTTGAACAATATTTGTGCATTTATTGCGGCTTGAATAAGTTTCATTCCCCACCTCAAATTGAGTTCAATTTATGTAGTGAATTGTGAACTTGAGAATAAGTTCTTTTAAGGGTTTCTTTTAACAATGTAAAAATACTAGTTTATTAAAAGGACAATTCTGGGAAAAGTCATGAAAGGAGGATTCTGAAATTGGATCCAGTGCAAAGATATTATAATTTTTTTGTGCTGCTGCGGTCAAGTAACCGGTGCTTGGCGCTTCTAGGTATAAGTAGGTCGAACAGAGGCAGCGCTTGTAGTAGACGTCACAGTGGTTAAATGACTGGTGCTTTGGCGCTTCTAGTGTTAAGCCATATGTAATGCCCCAGCAGCGATTACAACCAAAACCTGTGCCAGTTACAGCCATTGCGTCTCAATCCACTATCCAACCAGTGATGTCATCCTACTCCCCAGAGCAAGATGATCTCAGTCTAGGTAGGAACTGTGTGCCTATGTCTAGACTTCCCAACTCTAGACTAATGAATATAGTACTTAAGGGCATACCTTGTTTTGAAGCCTACCTTGATGATTTGATGATCTTTTCAGATACCTGGCAGCAACATTTGAAAATGCTTGAAACGGTTTTCTTAAAGTTTGACCTTTGGATGCCAATATACAGGCTATCAAGGCTTTTCCCATTCCCAAGACTAAAAGGGACTTGAGGCATTTTTTAGGAATGGCTGGTTACTACCATTGCTTTTGTAGGAATTTTTCTGATGTGGTTTTACCGTTGACCAATTTGTTATGTTCTTCCGTAACCTTTAAATGGTCCCATGGGTGCCAAGAGGCATTCGATGCAGCAAAGTTTCTGTTGTGTAGCTCACCTGTGTTGCACGCCCCCAATTTTTCAAGGCCTTTTAAATTCGAAGTGGATGCTAGTGGTACAGGAGTGGTACTGTGTTGTTACAGGGAGACGCTATGGGAATCGATCAACCTGTTAGTTACTTTTCTAAGAAATTCGTGAAACACCAGTTGAATTACAGTACTATAGAAAAGGAGACTCTTGCACTGCTATTGGCCCTACAACACTGAGGTTTACCTAGACCAGCGTTTCTCAAAGTGTGGGGCGCATGGGTATTGCAGGTGGGGCGCAAGCAATTGGAGGAAATGAACCTTTTTAAGCTTGTCATTTTAATGCCTGTTCATTTTGCATAAGCCCCGGATGTTTAAAATGTCTGCGGAACAGTGTGAACCAGGGCTAGAACAAGGGCCACCCCCCCCCAACAAATCACGATCACCACCCTATTTGTATTTTATTACCATTTTGTTTGGGTGATATGGGACAGGTGGGGCATGGAATTTCCCCTTCTTCTGAGGTGGGGAATGATAGAAAAAGTTTGAGAACCACTGACCTAGACAGTTCAACTGAACAAATCACAGTTTATACTGATCATAATTCAGTAGTGTTTTTAAGCTGAATGTCCATTTCAAACCAACGCCTGATGTGCTGGTTATAGATTGTACAAGGATTTCACCTAAAGATTGTGCACAAAAAGGGTTCTGACAATGTGATGTCTGATGCTTTGTCTCTGTGCTGAATAACTAGTGTTGTGTAGAGGATTATTGTGTGTCTCCCCCAGGTCTCTGTTTTTAAGGGGGAGGGTGTTACATCCTATGCTGCCGGATCCACCTCCTGATCCTCCGGGCCTGGATTTGGCTACCACCTCACTCTGGCTCTGCCCCTCCACTTAGGCCTTGTGGATGTATAAGAGGATGAAGATCCCAAGATGGATTCAAGGAGGGGAGAGAGATTGAGAGGAGACAGAGAAGCTTTGTGTGTGATACTGGTGTATGATAATGGTGTATGCTGCTGTTCTAATATATTGTGTGCTAGCTCTTTTGGATTTGTATAACTTTGTGTCTTGGTGTGTGTTGTCTCTCTTTGGTACGAATTCTGTTAGTCTTGTGTGAGCCCTGTGGGAGAAGTTATAAATTCGTGCTTAGACACTGGTTGTAGGGAGTGGTGCCTTTTTGTTTGTTTTATGGGTTTGTGGTTGTTTGCTATCAGTGTACGTAAGAATTGTACTTTTGTTTTAGGATTAGTTACATTATTTTTCTAGGGGCGGGGGGTTGTTTGTTATTTTGGCCTTGCCACTCCTGACGATTGCCAGTAAACTTACTTGTTACAAAAATCATATAACTTTGTCCTGGATTTACATTTCTTCCATCATCCATATTAGTACAGATTATATATATACATATCTGTTGTGGCCTTTACCTAGACAAGGGATGTAACAACGGGCTCAGGTGGTAGTCAGCAGGCTCAGACGGTAGTCAGGTTAGTTGGGTAAACTCATTGTAAATGAATACTTTTGCACAGGAGGTTCAAAATCCAGGAAGAGTGAGGAACATAAAATCCAATAATCCAGGAGAAAACTAACCGAAAATAGTAGAAAAAAAAATAGAAGACTGAAAAGGGGCAGCAACAGGCGCTCTCAACTCGAAAAAATATAAAGTGTAATCAGATCCTAAACAACAAAGAGCATGAATTACAATCCCAAGTCTGTGGTACCTTCTGGATCTGGTTCCTGCCACACCAAGGTTATAATCAGGGCTCTCAAGTCTCACGCATTGAGCGTGTGACACACGCATTTGACCGTCTTCACACGCTCACACGCCACACTTCCGATTTCACACGGCGAGAAAAAAAAATCTAGTTTATTTACCTCCGATCCATATCTATGTCGCCCTCTACTGGCGATCGATCGCGATATACAAACCCCCACCCCGCTCAACAACTTACGTTCGCCGCCACCCCCCCCCCGCTCAACAATTAACTTTCGCCACCCCCCGTCAACAACTCTCACACTCTGACATGAATCCAAAACTTGAGAGCCCTGGTTATAATCGTTAACGAAAACGAACGAAAAAACGAAAACTGATATTGAAAAAACATTTTCGTTAACTGAAATAAATAATAACGGTAACGGTAAATAAAACGATAACTAACTGTAACTATATTTCATGTTTAGAAAACTAACTAAAACGTTCTGAAATTATAGATAGGATACCCTTCGTTTTCGTGATTGTCAATTTATTTATAAGTCTTGTGAACTGATATAAAATAGTTTTTTTTTCCACTAGAAGTGTTATATTAGCTGGCAGAAGCGTACGGAACCTCATGAGAGGGTTTTCCATCCACCGAGTTTTTGCGCATTTTGAAAATACGCATGAAAAAAACTGGATGGAAAAAGACCAAAATCCGAAAAAAGCCCCAAATATCGCAAAAAGATTTTTACGCTAGGAGGAGGTGGAAAAGTTAACTATCGCATCGCCAAAATTTGGAAAAACTGGATGGAAAAGGGTTTTTTGCATAAACGATGACGTATCATGCCTCAAGTCATGTGGTTCTGTACACGATCGCAATGTAAAAATGGCAAATGCATACAAAAACAGTTCTGGAGAGAGCAAAAATTGAATTTAACTTCTCCGTTTATAGAAAAGAAAAAGAAAAAAATTTTTCAAAACCTCAACGTGCAAAAATGCGTAACTGCCAGATGGACGTAAAACCACTATTGTTTGGCGTCCTCTCACGTGATCTAAAGTTTATTCGCATAACTGTAATGAATGGAAACAAGGCTTAATTCGCATTTTTTTCTGCCGAAACTTGGAAATTGCGCATTATTTTTTTGAAAGGTTTGGATGGAAACCCTGTCATGGTCCGTCATGTCTCTTGTTTAGAACTCCTGCTCGCCATGCTAGCCTGCAAAATTACAACAACAAAAGTTGGGAGAAAACGGCAAGTCCTGTATGGGATTTTTTAAATATGACTATGAGAAAGACTACATGTCTTGTAGTGTAAATGGGTGATAAAATATATGGAGCAGTTCTCAAGATGAAAAACCCCACGAATATCAAAGCTCACACAATAGGGCTAACAGCCAGTACCTTGACAAACTAGCCTCTGAGTAGCTCAACCAAAAGAGAAGCAAGATCCTGGCGAGGTAGGACCGGAAAGGAGAACCATAATGGACTGTTGATCAAACTAGTGATCAAATAGTTGCTGTTTGGTTAATATGCAGGAAAACCGCAAGTAGGTGGATGCACTAGTTAATGTGTTGAGACTGGATGTCAACAATGACTGTGTGACTCGATTGCCTTCAAAAAGTTTGGCTTTTCACACAAACCAAAATAGGGTTATGCTCCTATGTTCATGTGTGTCCTTAGTCTGACAATTTTCAGCAGCAATAGTGTACTGTTGGTTGTTCAACAGTAATTGAATGCACTTTTTAAAATGGTATCTTTTGATGAGTTTTTATTACACAATATTTACTTTGAACTTTTTGAAACCTGCACCTGAAAAATAACCCAAAGTATAAAAAACTAAAACTAATACTAGAACTAATGAAAACTAAACGAAAACTAAGCTTAAAAAAATGTAAACTAATAAAAACTAGTAAACATCCTCTACAAAGTAATTCAAACTAACCGAATTAGAAAAAAATATGTTATAATGAAATAAAAACTAAACTATAATGAAAAATCCAAAACTATTATAACCTTGTGCCACACTCCAGAAAAGTTTAAATTTCATCTGTCCCACATATTATTCCATACAGAGCTAATTTTCCGTTTTATTTTTTCATATGGTTGCCCACCTGCCCGAGAAATACTGAGACGAGGAGAGACAAGCCTTTCTCGAGATTCATCCTGGGACAGCCACCTCCTGCCTAACAAGCTATGATGAAGGATCAACCCACTGCCCTGACTAATCAGTGTGGATGAAGGATAACCCACTGCCCTGGACCCTCTCACCACCCCAAATTCTCTCCTGCTATGACTACTATTACCAACCATCAAGACATTTATGACTGAATAGGAATTACATAGAAAACTCATGCATATAAATACAGACCAAGATGGACTTTGTTTATCCTTTCCATATTTTCTTTGTTTTTCTATCTCTTTAATTTGTTAGCTGACGGCGTTGGCCAGAGGAGGATGGGTTCCCCCCTGAGTCTTGTATCCTCTCAAAGTTTCTTCTTGCCGTACAAACATGATAGTCTACTGACATACAGTATTTGCTGCTATTCATGATTCAGTAAATAGATCTACAGCTGCAGTGAAATATAGGAAAAAGCACACTTTGCACTTTGTAACCATTTGGTTGACATGGCCCTCTCCTCTGAAAATCTTCTCCCTTATCTAATTAGTGTTCAGTATGGCTATGTGTGTGTGTGTGTATGTGTGTGTGTGTGCTTACCACACCCCTTTCCTGTCCGGTTAGATTTCATCATGGCTATGTGTGTCAGTCTGTGATCCACACCCCTTGTTAATATGTTTATTTAAACCCTTATGTTTGTCTTGTGTCTTTTCGGGCGTTGACCAGTTTTGCATGTTTCATAACATTCTTGTGTTGAGCCAAAAACACTATTCATATTCTAATGGACCCCACCTGCTTTGCCTCTCTGCTAAATGTTACATGGGTAAAACAAAAGTAAAAAAAGTAATCTAAAATCTTTAAAAGCTGCCCTGTAATCTTTAATTGTGAATAGTATTACAGAGCATTGTATGTGAAATGAAGCAATGATGAATATTTAAATATTGTTTAAAGAGTATTCATAAATATTGTTTTAATTGTATCCAGAAAATAGTGAGGAGAACCCCAATTTGCTCTCACAGTGGGCCAAACATGCCTTTCTATTCCAAAGATGATCTATTGAGTTCAGATCGGATGATTGAGGAAGCATGAAATCTGAAATGACTTGGACTTTGTGAAATGCCATGTTATTATGTGGGAAGTTTTCATTAAAAGCTGGGAAAACTGGATTTAGTCAGCAACAACACAGATACATGTGTGTGAACCTCTGTCAAAAAGCTCCTGTTTCTCTTGAAGCTTTGTGTGAACTTTGCTACATATGTTTCATATATTCAGGCCTGATAGTTTTCAGGCGCCACGCCGGAATTCCGGCGTACCGATGTGTCTGCGAGGAAAAAAAAATGGTTCGCCTAGTGATCTGACCATAGGATCTGACACTTCTCTTGGTCTGACATGTGCAGGTTTCACGGTAACCAACACCAAGGCCTAGCCTACTAGCCATTAACCAGTCAGAAACAGGGCGGCGCGGGACTTGCTCTGACCAAACACATTGATAGATTCAGTAGGAAATCTCGGGAAATACACATGCATATTTTTTTTCCACTGTCAACGCGAAACATATATACTCAGCCATGGATCACAACTATATTAAGCCTGGTGAAAACATAAAAAACTTCGATAAAGGTATTAAGAATAAATGGCGCTGGTCTTGGATAGAGGATAGGACATCTGACCCTCAATAGCCGGGTTTCCATCCAAACCTTTCGAAAAAATAATGTGCAATTTCCAAGTTTCGGCAGAAAAAAAATGCAAATTAAGCCTTGTTTCCATTCATTACAGTTATGCGAATAAACTTTAGATCACGTGAGAGGATGCCAAACAATAGTGGTTTTTACATCCATCTGGCAGTTACGCATTTTTGCACGTTGAGGTTTTGAAACTTTTTTCTTTTTCTTTTCTATACATGGAGAAGTTAAATTCAAAGTTTTTGTATGCATTTGCCATCTTTACATCGCGATCATGTACAGAACCACATTACTTGAGGCATGATACGTCATCGTTTATGCGAAAAACCCTTTTCCATCCAGTTTTTCAGAATTTTGGCGATGCAATAGTCTAACTTTTCCACCTCCTCCTAGCGTAAAAATCTTTTTGCGATATTTGGGGCTTTTTTCGAATTTTGGACTTTTTCCATCCAGCTTTTTTCATCAGTGGATGGAAAACCCTCTAATGACGGATCGTGTATCAGATAAAAAAATTCCCTTGTGCTCCTTCATTGCTGAGCTTGACTTATCGTTTACCATTGCTCAACCTCTTGTCACTTTTTGTCAGAAATTAGCGGAGGATAAACCAGCCCTCATGCATTTGTCGGTCTCGAGGCAGCATGCAAGTTACCTTATCACACACGGCATCTCACCAGAGTTTAAGAAATGTCTGTCAGACAAGCTAAAGAATGCCATGTTTTCTCTCAATATCGATGAGGCCACAGACAAACGGATGGACAAAATTCTTAATATTCTGGTTCGATTTTATGATGAGGGTGCAGGCAGTGTAAAAACGCAGCACCTTGCCAGCAAAATAGTAAACATAGCAAATGTCCCAGCATTGATGCAGGAACTGAAAGATGTTCTGCGGTCATATGGGCTGGAGTGGGGACAAGTGACTAGTATTTTACTGGACAGTTGTGCAGTAATGAGGGGCAAGAAATCTGTAGTTGAGACACTTGCTAGGAAGGAGAATCCTGATCTGCTGGACATATCAGGAGACACAGCGCACATGGTGTCCAATGCAGCTAAGGCCCTCATGAAACCTTTTAGCGCAGAAGTGGAAGATTTTTGTTCTGATCTTTATTATGACAGAGAAGTCGCCCAAACAGAAAGAGATTTTCTCACAATTTCAAACCTTACTCCATCTCCCACCCAAGAGCTTGATAAGGCCCATAAGTAACCGATTTATTCAAATGCTGGAGGTGTGCAACAGGGTGAACGAGCTCCTGGATGTGCTAGTGGTGCACTACTATCATGTGCTGGATCCAAATGAAGAGCACAAGTACAGGTAAAACCAACATTTTTAATAACAAATTTTAAAGTGTCTTAATTTTTTTTTTGTTTTCTTTTAGCCCTTGTGGGATGTAGACCAAATAATCAGTGGTGGACGAAGTACACCAATTATGTACTTGAGTAAAAGTACAGTTACCTTGCATTGAATATTACTCAAGTAAAAGTAAAAGTATTCACCTCAATTTTTTACTTGAGTAGAAGTACAAAAGTATCTGCCTTCAAAAATACTTAAGTATTAAAAGTAAAAGTAAAAACCTTTTTTTTCTTAGCGTCACATCAAAACCCCTAGGCCTACTCGATCAAAAGGTGAACAGGAAACAGTGCCTTACATTTGGCTAGCAAACACAAAATACACAAAACTAGCCTATATTATCCTCACAACATTCATCTCCAAACTTTATCCATATTAATAATTCACACTAGAAAGGTAGACAAGTGGACAAACAGTTTTATATAAAAACATAATTCGCCACCAAACAGAACAATAATTTCGAACTGGCCACTTCAGTCCTAGCTTGGGGGACTTTTTCTGAGGTTCTACGTTGTCCACCACATGGCGGGACAGGGAAGCTAGAAGCTCTAGCACCTAGAACTAGAACTGTGTGCAGCCCTACCAACTGAACTCATAATATTAAACTTGGCCGAATAATTAATAATAATTAATATAATAATAATCACCTAGAACTAGAACTGTGTGCAGCCCTACCAACTGAACTCATAATATTAAACTTGGCCGAATAATTAATATAATAATAATCAGAGTTGCCAACTCTCACGCAATGAGCGTGAGACACACGCATTGACTGTCTTTACCAGAGACCGTTTTCACTCGCACTACACTTCACATACATCCGATTTCTCACACTGAAAAAAAATCTAGTTTATTTACCTCTGATCTACATCTATGATTCAATGAGTTACTAGTTCGCTGTGGCGCCAACCACTGGCGATCGATCGCGACATAATACTTAATTTGTGTCCAACAATTTACACTCGCCGCCACCCCCGCCAACATTTTACACACATGCCGCCGCCCCGCCCCCCAACCATAATAATAATAATTTTAATAATAATTTTAATAATTTTGCTTCGCTCATATTTACTTGCCTTCGCCTCCCTCATATGAATAAATTGCGAAGTTCGCTTCACTTGGCCAAATTCGCGTGTATGTGTCCCCGCCTTTAACGTTTGATGTGGGAGTCTCCTGTGTTAAACTGGCGCTTAGCATCTCCACAGATTGCAATTCGGGTACTAGCACATTGCTTTGGATAAAAGCATCTGTTAAATGTAGTGTACTTCAATGTGATATAATTAACCGGGGTATATAAACATACTAATCTAATGGTGAACTTACTTCGATGTGTTTTTTCAAGTTTGACAGCGAGTTCATAAATGATGACAGCAATGTGTTCTTCGGAATGCAGAGGAGGAATACAAATAATTCTTCTTTTCGAGGAATACAAACACTTCGGCTAAATAAGGCCAGGGGTGTTGGGGGAAGACATCTGTTGCAGCCATGTCAGATCCTCAGCCATTTAGCGTACAAATCTTAATCTCTTACTGAGCGCTGATTGGTTATAGTCTGTGACATGGTACACTTTTACCTTTCGGTATTTTATTAAACGTTGATTTAAAAATGAAAAAGGAACGAGATGTTTCTGTAAATGTAACGAAGTGAAAAGTACAAATTTTCGCTTTGAAATGTAGTGAAGTAAAAGTATAAAGTCTTACCAAATAAAAGTACTTGAGTAAAGTACAGATACATGGAAATGTTACTTAAGTACAGTAACGAATTACATTTACTTAGTTACTGTCCACCACTGCAAATAATGCACCATTTTGTAATATAGTTTAGAATGGCTAGGTGTTATTCAGGAGGATATTAAGTGTCTATACATTTGCAAATGCATGAGGCTCTGTGTGTGTGCATGCGCTACAGAAGGCTTCTGTATCAAGTGTTTGAGAGACATGAGCTCACAGTTGAGGAAAAGGCCAGGATACAAGCAGTATCTTGATCAGGAACACATGTTAACCAAGATTGAAAGGGACGAATCTCTGTGCTCTTTACAGAGTTTGAAAAAATGAAGGTCATGATCGACTTGTACAGAGGTATTTTATGACTAGTCAAACTAGTCATTTAAGTTATGTGGTTGCAGTCCACTGGCATATCTGAGTTGCTTTATATAGCTTTATATACAAATGAAAATCAGGTGAAGCAAGGCAACAGTATTAGGGTGACCAAACGTCCGTATTTCCCGGGACATTTCACGTCCTGTCCCGGGTTTTTTTTTTTAAGTGAGGAAATGTCCTGGTTTTTAAATTACCTTCATCGGGCCATTAATTCTACATGCACTAGGACCCTGAGCACGGCGCTGCATGACACGGAATCCCTGAGCCTCATCAGTTGAGCCTCATCGTACTCAACTGGCAGTCCTGTCCGGACCCGATCTCATTCCTAATTAAAGCGGAGTGTTACGTTCCCCCCGCTCAACAACTTACGTTCGCCACGTCCTGGTTTTCCCAAATAAAAATATGGTCACCCTAAACAGTATCCTTACTCCTGTAGATGAAAGTGAATAAGTAAATAAGACTGACTGAAGAATACATCATCGTAGTCTCAATGTGACGATCGGCGAGGGACGAAGGACGAGACAGGAATCCTACTCTTTTACGTCACTTTAATTAAACAAGATTGCGCAATAGCGCACGAGCAACATATACTTCACACGCAACGTGTAGACATTAGACAACGACGAGCACAGGACACTGCGCGAGCGCACATTAAATAGACAGACCACATTAGCCCCACGTGATTACGAGATGATTCCCAGGTGAGACACATTATTCACACGACATAGCCGTCACCACGGAGTTCCGCTGACGCAGACAAAGCACATGGACAACGTTTACACACGCCCAAAAGGGAGGGGCCGGGGTCCTCAACGTGACAGACGCCCCCTCCAAGGGCACTACCCGTCCCGGGGTGCCAACAGGACCGAGTGCCCCGAACCCACGACGATGGGCGGATCCGACGCGCTCAGTCCTGCGTCTGGGAGGTGACCGCCCTCGGGGAAGCGTCTGCCACGGACCGCCTAGAACACCCTCCCTGGGAACACAGGGGAAAAGACGTTAGACAACGGCACGGTCACGAAAACACAAACAGGCACGCTTACACACATAGACACAAACGGGAAGAGGGGGTTAGGTACACATACGGGTAGACTTACGAACACAGGCACACACACACATGAGACAGGCGCCAGGCTGTGCGCCAGAAGGAGAGTGATGAGGGGAGAGAGATCGGGAGCCACTGGTGCTGCAGGTGCTGCGGTGGGCGGTGCTCCTCCTGCCCTAGCTGCAAACCCTCCACCGGGTGCAGCGCGGCTGGCGGACGCGCCAGGCGCAGCGCGGTTGGCCGACGCGCCAGGTGCAGCGTGGTTGGTCCCATCCCTCGGTGGGCCGTACGGGAAACCCTCCTCGCCTGGGGATCTCCCTCCGGACCTGGCAGTGGGAGTGGCTTCCTCCGCTTCCATCTCCTCGTCACTGCCACGGCTCCAGCTCATGGGCTGTCCCGAGCTGCCACCCCGGGAGCAGTCCATGTCGCTGTCTGGGGAGTGCTCGAGGGATGAACCCGCCTCTGGACTCCTCTTCCTCTTCACCGTCCCGGCGGACAGTTCCGAGGGGGGAGGACTCTCCTCCTCCTCCGTGTAGGAGCCCTCGAACGGAGGGTAATCCCCGTTCTCCTCCTCCTCCCTACCGTCTTCCTCGGGGCATGCGGAGCACTCCGACGGGGGGTACTCCTCCTCGTCGCCCTCTTGCTCCTCCCCCTCTTCCTCGCCCTCCTCAACAGGGGGAGAGGGACCTACGGGCGGAGGGAGGTAGTCCTCTTCCTCTGTCTCTTCCTCCTCCTCTTCACCGTAGTCGACAGTAGAGACGTCATCTAGCGACGGAGGATAGCCGTCCTCCTCTGACTCCTCCTCCCTACCGTAGTTGACGGTGGAGGCGTCGCATAAAGACGGAGGGTAGCTATCTTCCTCGTCTTCCAGCTTCCAGAGCGCAAAGGAGCTCACCCGCAGGGGTGAGGGCTCCCTGGATGAAGAGGGGTGGTATGTTCCCCAAAGCCGCACCGCCTCCTGGCGGAGCTTCTCCGCCGCCTCGGGGTCGTGGTGCACCCGCGCCTGTCGCAGCAGGGACGCACAGATCGGGTCCAGCTCGAGCTGCGCCAAAGTCGGCGGGGCTTCGCGGCGCGGGGGGGAGGAAGAAGAGCGGTGGTGCCGCTTGCATGACTTTTTTCCCTTCTTGGGCTTGCTCTTGTAGCCTGGCATCTTTCTTTGTCTCTTGACGGCTCGTCGTTCTGTGACGATCGGCGAGGGACGAAGGACGAGTCAGGAATCCTCCTCTTTTACGTCACTTTTATTAAACAAGATTGCGCAATAGCGCACGAGCAACATATACTTCACACGCAACGTGTAGACATTAGACAAGGACGAGCACAGGACACTGCGCGAGCGCACATTAAATAGACAGACCACATTAGCCCCACGTGATTACGAGACGATTCACAGGTGAGACACATTATTCACACGACATAGCCGTCACCACGGAGTTCTGCTGACGCAGACAAAGCACGTGGACAACGTTTACACACGCCCAAAAGGGAGGGGCCGGGGTCCTCAACGTGACACTCAAAATGTTATTGTCCAAATCAGCATGCTGTATTAGAGGATGCAAAACCCAAAAACACATTAATAGTAGGCAGACTGATGCTTGATTTTTTCCCCCATTGTGTCAGAGAGAAAAGTGTTTTGATTCATCTTCTCATTAATATTTGAAATTGAGCTTACACCAAAAATGTATATTGGAATATATCAAAGAGTAATCCCATTTATTGAGCAGTATGACTATTATTTTGGATAAAACCACTCTATTCATATTTAGCTTGAACTAAACTCATTTCTATTATTATTTAGTCATATATTATATTTTCAATGCATTATCATACCACATAGTATAATCATACTCTCAACACTGGTTGTGAGTTTTTTTAATTACATGAAATGATATTGTCTTTTATATTTGCAGGGGTCCTTCCAACATTTCAGAGATTTGTCAAAAAGTTTCAACATGAAAAGCCAATGGTGCATTTGGTTCATGTGGAAATGGTGGCCCTTGTAAGAGAGCTGCTGAGCAAATTTATGAGACCAAAGGATATCCCACTGAGCCACAAGGAGATTCCCAAGGTTGATGTACAGAGAAGGGATTTGCAACTGCCAAACAAGAGGCTCTCTGTTGGACAATTTTGCTATGTTGTAATGAACAAAGCTTGTATGGAGAGGAAGGTATGGGTTGGACACATGTATGACTCTCTCAGAGAAGAGTATATGAGGTCAGCAGAGTTTCTGCTAAGAAACCTTCCCCTGGATAACATCATATTAACATCCCTTTCTGCTCTTACTCCATCTCTAATTCAATCCGATGCTGTCATTGGAGCTTTGACAGCATTAGGAGAGGCCTTGCCAAATTTTGTTCCTCCAGAAGAGATTGGTCAGCTGGTAGATGAAGAGGAAATGTCCACCCAAACCCTCCTCTTTTCCAGTCTCCACATCATCTGCACAAGCCACCACCTCCTCTGATCAACAGGCCAGAACACTAGCCAAATCCTCATCTTCTCCAGCTGCCACCTCCACCAGCTCTGGACAAGTCAGTTGCCCTCCATTTGCCACAGCCTCCTTCTCACCAGATAGATCCTCAGCATCAGCTGCCACTACCTCTGCACCAAAACGTTTTTTCCCACTCTTTTACGGCCAATCCAAAGGGTCATCTACACAGCCACCAAACATGTTAAAGGGAACCCCGGCTGGTAACACTTGTAAGCCTTAATATGCTGTAATTAATCTAAATTATTAAGACATGTAAAAAAATCACAAAAGCAGCAGATTTATTTACAAATCAACGCTTTTATTTGAAATATTTGACATATGGGCGCAGCCATGTTTTCTGACGTGCAATGCCTGCTGGGTAGATGACGTCAAATGGTTGCAGCACGCTGAACTTTACTGCGGTTGGAAGTAGTTAATGTTAGTTAGCTAAGCTACCTTAAAGAAAACCATGCCACACTGTGTTGCCGTTGGATGTTTGTAACGGAGTTAAAAATACAATAATATACTACTTGAATTCCTGCTCAATGTCTGTGTTTTATTTCATAATTTAATGTGAATTTTATCATTATTTTGGTCTTTTATTTTGAAAGACCAGAAACACTCTGCGCACCCGCAAAAGTTATATTGGGCTGTCTCCCCTCCCCCCTCACAGTGGCGTTTTACACTGATGAGGGTAATTTTACCTTCGTAACGTTACATATATTTTATTCAGTTAAAATACTAATTCTGTTTTCATATGAGCATATGTTGTGCAGAAAATATTGTATGTTGTAGTGCTACCGTTATAGTGTACTTTGGAGGGTTGATGAGAGTTAAAAAAAAAAAAAAAAAGGAAAGACGCTTTTAATCAGCCTCAATTTTGTTTTAGCTAGCTAACTGCAAGCTAAAAGGGCAGCCATCTTATGACAGTTTTTATTTCATAGGGAGCCAGTGTGCGCGACGTGTGAAGACAAAAATTGTGTATTTTCTGTCTGTCACAGGTATGTTCATTTGATTTTGAAGGTGAAAGTTCATTTGTGTATTGTATTTTCTTGTGAAAAATGACACCTTCACACAAGGGAATTTTGTATGGAATTATTTATTGTTACAAGTTCATACATGGTTCATTGATTACGTAGAATGAGTTAGCATAATTCATACTATGTCTTGTAATATGGCCAGTGTGTATTTATGCAATGTTAAGGCTTCCTCCCCCTGTCAGTGGCGTTTTACACTGATGAGGGGAGCCAGAGTGTGCGCGACGTGTGAAGACAAAAATTGTGTATTTTCTGTCTGTCACAGTAAACATGGTGAACTCCATCCTGTGTCCTGTTATCTGTACACGGATTGTTGAAGAATTCACATCCGTTACACTGGTGCCATGACCTGTCGGATCTTCTAATCAGCTCTACGCTGATCACCGTGGTTGCTCTCCTGCACTCCCTTTGTCTCGTCCGTGCTTCAGTTGGTTCACCTCGGTGGCTGATGTTGTAGTAAGGACATTTAGGGAGGTGCTGGTGTACAGTTGTTTTCTGCTTTCTCTGTTTTGGACATCTCATACTGTTTTATATATATATATATATATTTTTTTTTTCTCTCACAACGCAAGTATTATTATAATTATAATAAGTATAATTATTGAGGACAATGGATGAGTTTACAACTCCTGTTTTGTCTAAGGGTAGAGGTTGGTGGCTAAGACGTGATGCAAATGATGGTAATGTTGGACGACTGAATGTCACATCTGACAGTGACGATACTGGACTAGGTGTGGGTCGTGGATTTTCTCGTGTTGGTGGGCTTCAAGGAGAAAACATGCTAACCTCTACTCCCATGAGTGACGTTAATGCTATTCACCAGCTTACAGACATGATGGGACAATTAGGTGCCCAGATTGGTGAATCTATTGTTGCTAAGCTAATGTCTGCTGGCATTGTCAATGTGTCCAGTGATACGCGGACATCCCCTGCCACCCAGTCTACTCAGTGTAATTCTGCCAATTGTGATTCCTCTCACGTGACTGTACATGTTGCCCCTGACAGAGACCTCCCTTCATTTAAAGGTGACGGTACTGACAAATTCTCAGTCCAGGACTGGATTGACATGACTAAGACTTTCCTCAGGAAAAGAAGTACTCCAGTACATGAGCAGGCAGAAGAAATCACTAGTCACTTGATGGGCAAAGCCAGGGACATTGTGAAGATACGTGGGGACCCTGATGTTGTTGCTTCCAAAAAGCCTGCCCTAATATATGATGTTCTTCTCAGTTATTTCAGTGATGCCTCCTCATGCCTTCCCCTTGCAGACTTTTACGCCACCCTGCCTGTGGCCAGAGAGAACCCAGTAGACTACTGGATAAGACTGAACAAGGCCGCCGATCGTGCAAGGGAGGGTCTGCAGAGACAAGGGACTGAGGCGAGTAATTTGAATAGTGAGGTCGCTCTCATGTTTGTGAAGCACTGTCCGGACCCAGATCTGTCGTCCACATTTAAGTGGAAGCCTATACATGAGTGGTCGTTGAGCGATGTTCAACTAAGAATTGATGACTATCAAAGGGAATCGCGAGCGATTCGGAAAACTACCAGTGCATCACAATTTGAAGTTCATGCTGCTACAGTTGTTCAAGACCAGGCCTGTCTTCTGTCAACGACCCCGCCGCCTCCAGTGCAGTGCCCCCAAGTCTGTGGTCACCCTTACTATCCTGATGTTTCGCTCCACTCTTTGCACTCCCCCAGGTCTCCTCCTTCTGTAGTTCATGTTTTGCCCAGTCACACTCCAAACACCCCTGGTTGCGCTTCAGTTCCGGTGGTGGCTCAGAACACGCAGCAATCGGAGGAGAGGATTCTCAGTCGTATGGTTGAAATGTTCCAGGAGGTCATGAATAGAGTTCAGCTTCATGGTTCCCGTCCTGCTGGTGGTAATGGCCCATCTCGCGCTCGTCAGAGGCGCCCTAAAGAGTCAGCTTGCAAAGTTTGTGGTGACATGAGCCACACTACTGTCTCACACTGCATGTCAGAGAGACTCTGTTTTGAGTGTCTTGCCCCCGGCCACACCAGATTACAGTGTCCTGCCAACACTTCTAAGCCTTCTCCTTCCCTGCCTCAGGGAAACTGAGTGACCCGTATTTGGAGGGAGGCAGTATGGGTCTGGAGACTAACTCCCAATGTGGTGTGCTGTCTGATGCTGAATCCGTATATTATTCTGCTGTGGTCTCTTGTCCAAGTCATGAAGTTGTGGTGTATCAAAATATTCACAAAGTCAGTAGCAGTGACAGCCTTTTCTACACGCCTGTGACAATTGGTGGCTCAGTCAAGATGGGTGGGATGCTGGACAGTGGATCCATGGCCTGTAGCATGAGTGAGGATGCTGAGGAAAAGCTGAGTCAAGCTGGCATGCTAACGAATATGAGACTGTCGAAAGTGGATGTGGTTCTGGTTGGTTGTGGCGGACTCCGTGTTAAGCCCAAGTGTGCTTATGAGCTAGAGATGGAGGTTTATGGCTACAAAATTTTAGTTCCCACACTTGTTGTCCAGGGCCAACATGATGACATCATCCTCGGTGCAAATGTTATTAAGCACATATTGAAAAAATCTAAAAAGTGAGTCATACTGGCAAACACTGTCCAGTCCTTGCTCTTCACAAGACCATGATTCAGTGCAGTTCCTGTCCATGCTTTCTGGCCTAAACCCCTGGCAAGGTGTTTCCGTCCCAGACAGAGTCGGTACAGTAAGATCAAACTCGGCTGCTTGTATTGAACCAGGACAGGAGTATCTTGTCTGGGGCAGACTGCCCAAAGGTACAGTTGTGTCTCCCGGTAGCACGGTGCTGACCGAGCCCACTTCATCCCACTCTGCACCTAGAGGTGTCATTGTCGCCAAGCTTGTGACTCATCTGTGGGGCGATAGGTGGGTCCCCCTGAAGCTCATTAATACCTCTAATAAACCGGTGAATGTTAGACGTAATGCAAAGCTGGCAGACGTGTATACATGTGTTGCTCTTGAGGACATTGATGGGGCTGAGCAGCCTAACACATTACTATCCAATCATGCCATGTCTGCAAAGCCATCTACAGTCGACCTTGAGTGTGTGAAGGAACAACTTGGCTCCTTGGGACTCTCTAATGTCGATGTTGACTCATGTGAGGTGTCGGATGTGTACAAGCAGAGATTGGCGAACCTTGTATTGCAGCACCAAGATGTCTTCTCACGTCATCATCTGGACTGCGGTGAAGCGAAGGGCTTTGTGCACCGAATACACCTTTCTGACAACAGACCTTTCAGGCTTCCTTACCGGCGTGTTCCGCCTAGCCAGTATCATAAGTTGCGCCAAGTGTTGAGTGAGATGGAGGAAAAAGAAATAATAAGAAAATCGACTAGTGAGTATGCGTCGCCACTAGTGCTAGTATGGAAGAAAAATGGCGATCTCCGTATTTGTACTGATTTCCGCTGGCTAAACAAAAGAACCCTGAAAGACGCCCATCCACTTCCCCATCAAGCAGACTGCTTGGCAGCCCTTGGAGGCAACTGTCTCTTCAGCACCATGGATTTGACATCCGGCTTCTACAACATGCCGCTCCATGAAGAGGATAAGAAGTACTCAGCCTTCACTACTCCCATGGGCCTCTATGAGTACAATCGTCTGCCACAGGGCCTCTGTAACAGTCCAGGGAGTTTTATGAGGATGATGACCAGCATTTTCGGCGATCAAAACTATCTGAGCTTGCTGTGCTACTTACAGTTGTGATCAAATTTATTCAACCCCCACTGAAATAAAGTGTTTTGGCCAGTTTGACATTGATTTTGATCATTTCAGTCATCTTATTTACAATTATATCAAAGAGGCACGTATAAATTAGACAAACATAACATAATATTTATGATGGAATAACCACAAATGTCTTTACTGTGCTCACATCATTATCAGTTTTATTCAACCCCCTAGTGACATTGTTTTTTAGTACTTAGTACAACATCCTTTTCCAGTTATGACAGCTTTCAAGCGTGAAGCATAGCTTGACACAAGTGTCTTGCAGCGACCTATGGGTATCTTAGCCCATTCTTCATGGGCAAAAGCCTCCAGTTCAGTCACATTCTTAGGCTTGCGCACTGCAACTGCCTTCTTTAGGTCCCACCAGAGGTTCTCAATTGGATTTAAGTCTGGTGATTGCGATGGCCACTCTAGAATGTTCCAGCCTTTCATGTTCAACCATGCTCTAGTGCAGTGGTTCTCAAACTTTTTAGACAAAGTACCACCAACTGTCAAACGAAAAACCTCCACGTACCACCTACAACCCCCCCCCCCCCCCCCCAAAAAAGAAAAAGCTGTTTGGCAAGTTTAAGTTGTTGACGGGGGGGGGGGGGGGGGGGGGGGTTTGGGCGGGGTGGCGAATGTAAATTGTTACCGGGAGGATGTAAAATGGACACGAATTAAGTATTATATCACGATGGTTGGCGCCAGAGCGAACTAGTAACTCATTGAATCATAGATGTGGATCAGAGGTAAATAAACTAGATTTTTTTTTGTCGACGTGAGAAATCGGATGTGTGGCGTGTGAAGACGGTCAAATGCGTGTGTCTCACGCATTTGGCAACCCTGCTCATTACACACATATGTTATAATGTCAGGGTTGTCAACTCTCACGCATTGAGCGTGAGACACACGCCATCCACCGGCAATATAACACTGAATCTGCGTCCATTTTACGTTCGGCACCCCCCCCCCCCCCCCCCCCCGCTCAACAAAATACACTCGCCACCGGCTCCAGGTTAAAATCTCACTCCAAGCGAACGTCAAAAGTTGGCAACCCTGTAATGTAGTTCTCCTGTAGTTCGTGTTGGTAGTGGTTGGTTTACAGCACAAAAAGTCTTCGTGCGACATGCCCTCATACTCATATCGCACGTAAACGAGCAAGTTGGCTAAATCTGCGACATCTATGGATTCATCTAACTGCAGTGAGAAGCATTTACTCATTTTAATTCTCTCGGTCAATGTTTGTCTGACGTTGTCCACCATTTCATCAATTCTGCGAGTGACCGTGTCGTTTGAAAGATGAACCAGGTCGAACTGTTTAGCGACATTTTCTCCGCACATAATACGAGTAATCCCTTTTAGTTTCTGAATTTCAGGACTTGTCATAATTCTGTTTTAATAAAAAAAATGTGTTGTGTAAAAAAAAAAAAAAACCTCAAAGCATCTTTTATTTTCCGAGTTCATCTGGCGTACCACCGCGGGGTGCTCTGCGTACCACCAGTGGTACGCGTACCACAGTTTGAGAACCACTGCTCTAGTGGACTTGGATGTGTGCTTGGATGTGGGAATTCATGGCATAATTGACCCCCCGCCATGCTTCACAGTAGGCAAGGTGTTCTTTTGTTCATAAGCCTGGTTCTTCCTTCTCCAAACATAGCGCTGGTCCATTGTCCCAAACAGTTCTAATCTAGTTTCATCTGACCACAGTACACTGTTCCAAAACCTTTGTGGCTTGTCCACATGACTTTTGGCATACTGCAGTCGACTTTTCTTGTTCTTTGGAGTCAGCAAGGGGGTGCGTCTGGGCGTTCTGGCATGGAGGTCTTCGTTATGCAGTGCGCGCCTTATTGTCTGAGCTGAAACTTCAGTGCCCACATCTGACAGGTCTTTTTTCAGTTCCTTAGCAGTCACGCGGGGATTTTTCTCCACATTACGCTTCAGGTAGCGCACAGCAGTCGCAGTCAGGATCTTCTTTCTGCCACGACCAGGTAACGTTTCCACTGTGCCCTTTAACTTGAACTTGCGAATGATACTTCCGATAGTGTCTCTTGGAATATTTAACAACTTCGCAATCTTTTTATATCCATTGCCATTCTTGTGAAGAGCAATAACCTCTTCTCTTGTCTTCTGGGACCATTCTCTTGCCTTCACCATGCTTGGAAACACACCAGTAGATGTCTAGAAGGAGCTGAGTATCACAGTCCTTTTAAATCTGCCTAATTGGTGCTTATCATGCTTGATTGCTGCTCGTTGACATCCACAGATGTTTTCAATACCTGATGGAAAACACTGGAATGAACCTCTGTTCTTAGGAGTGGTAGTCGTAAAGGGGTTGAATAATTGTGTCAATGAAGAAATCACAAAAAGGCCATTTAATACTTTGACAAAAAAATTGATGCTATCTTAGTTGCATTTAGTTCTTTAACAAGTCCTTGTAAGATTTCATTATGAACACAATTACAAATGTGCACTGAATTCCATAAAACCCTTCGCAGCATTGGGGGTTGAATAAATTTGATCACAACTGTAGATGACCTCTTGGTCTATGCGCCTGATGAGGACACTGCGCTTAAGCGCCTTGAGATAGTGTTTGAGAGATTGCGTGGCCACAACCTGAAACTAGCACCTAAGAAGTGCTTTTTCCTGCGCAGGTCTGTGAAATTCCTAGGCCATGTCATCGATGAGTGTGGTGTTTCTACAGACCCCAGCAAAGTTGAGGCTATCGCCAACATGTGCTGTGCCGACCTTATGGAGCCTGATGGTGTAACGCCTTCCCAAAAACGGCTCAGATCATTCCTAGGGATGATAAATTACTATCAGCACTTTGTACCGAAGTTTTCTGCCATAGCGAAGCCCTTGTTCGAGCTCCTGAAGGGTGAGAAGAGAAAAGGGAAAAACAATAAGTCAAAGCTCCAGTACAGAAAGTTGTCTGCTGCTGACTGGACAGCTGCGCATGTTCAAGCCTTTGAGAGCCTGAAGGAGAGTTTAATGCAAGCGGTGGTCCTAGCCCACCCTGACTTTTCCCATCCCTTTGTGCTTTCCACAGACGAATCTCTGGATGGGATAGGTGCAGTGTTGTCTCAGGTCAGGGACGGTGAGCTCCATGCCAGACCCATAGCTTTTGCTAGCAAGTCCCTCACTCAGTCGCAAAAGAACTATCCAGCCCACAGACTCGAGTTTTTGGCATTGAAATGGGCCGTATGTGATAAGTTCAGTCATTGGCTGAAGGGCCACAAGTTTTCAGTCTGGACGGACAATAACCCGCTGACTCACATTCTGACCAAACCAAAGCTAGATTGCTGTGAACAGCGTTGGGTAGCCAAACTTGCCAGCTATGACTTCGATATTAAATATGTTCCTGGCCGCCAGAACATTGTGGCAGATGCTTTGAGCCGTGTCCCTTTCATCAAGGACCCAGTGGGCCGAAGATTGTTCACAGAGCCCGATCAGAGTCTTCTCAGTGAGGTTCAAGGTATGTCGACAGCCTCTATCCAGCAGGCCTTTCACACGTCATGTGATCCAGACCAAGTACAACAAAATTGTCACCAGTTCGTACAGGGCCCTCTCCAAGCTCACTCCCAAATTATGGAACGGGAGGTGGTGTCCGCAGTCCTGCAGTCACATGTATGCTGGGATACTGGTCCTTCTGTTCGTGCCATGGCAGCTTTGCAGTTCCTTCCACAACTGGTCAGTCAAGGGTCAGATCCTTTGCCAGCTTACACTGAAAAGGATCTGCGTGACAGCCAGTTGGGAGATTCTACCCTTTCCCGTGTCCTGTTTTATGTTGAGAGGCGTCAAAGGCCTACAAGGAGAGATAGAGCTAAAGAGCCAATGCCAGTGATGAAATATTTGAAACACTGGGAGAAGCTCTCTGTGATCAATGGTGTTCTGTACAGGGTCTCGAGAGATCAGAGAACAAGAGCCAAGCGTCACCAATTTGTGGTTCCTGACACACTTATGGCTGAGGTCCTGCGTGGTGTGCATGACGAGGCAGGTCATCAAGCCCAGTCACGGAGTTTGGGCTTAACTAGACAAAGGTTCTTCTGGCTGACACTTGACAGAGACGTGAGGGACTATGTCCGGCAGTGCCAGCGATGTGTTGTGAGCAAGACAGCTGAACCTGAGGGGAGAGCACCTCTAGAGAATATTGTAACATCTAAACCGCTTGAGCTGGTCTGCATTGATTTTTGGTCTGCTGAGGACTCCCGTAATAAGTCGATCGACGTGCTTGTTATCACGGACAATTTTACAAGAATGGCGCAGGCCTTTCCCTGTAAAGACCAAACAGCAAAGCAGGTCGCCAATGTTTTGTGGAATAAGTACTTCTGTGTCAAGGACCTAACTTTGAGAGTCATCTGATCAGTGAGCTGCTGAAGGTGTCTGGTGTCAAGAAATCACATACCACACCATACCATCCCATGGGCAATGGGTCTGTGGAGCGTTTCAATCGAACCCTGGGTGGGATGATTCGTGCCTTGCCCCTTGCAGCAAAAGTCGATTGGCCGAAAAAGTTACAGACTCTAACCTTTGTGTACAATTGCACTGCCCATGAAACAACGGGCTTTCCCCCATTTTATCTCATGTTTGGACGTGTCCGGCGCCTGCCTGTGGACATCCTGTTTCGTTCTGTCTTGCATGATTCTAATGTGTCGAGCTATGACAAATATGTGGAATCCCTTACCAGTGCTCTTAAAGACGCGATGGTAGTTGCCCAAGAACATGTTGCCAAAGAACAACACAGACACGCTTTGCTGTACAACAGAAGGGTGAAAGGCTCCAACATTGAAATAGGAGATCGAGTGCTTTTGGCCAATAAGAAGAAAAAGGAGAAAAAGAAACTGGCCGATAAATGGGAATCAACCATCTATACTGTCCTGGATGTCAACCCTGATACTCATACCTACAAGATCAGTGACAGTGTTTCTGGGAGAGTGAAGATTGTCCACAGAAATCTTCTGTTGCCGGTTAATTTCCTTCCAGTAGTGGTTTGTGACATGTCTGACAACGTTTCGACATTTGTAAGTGGTGGTTCTATCCCCACTGTCAGTGATGTGGATGAGACTCGATCAGAGTGTGACAGTGAGCATGAGACCGTGCGTGTCCCGATGCCATCAACGGATGATCTGGGCCCCGTGGATATTGCTAAGCCTGCTGATTCTAACAGAAGAACTGTTGAATGGATCACACAGTTGTCTGACTCAAACCCAACACAAGCTGATGTTTCTGAACTGGCCAATGACACTTCAGTTCCCCGAGAGATAGTTGGCCTGTCACCGGGCGGATGCCCTGACCAGCTCACTTCCCCTGACTCTGACCTGTTAACTGGCCCTGCCGATGACTTTACCACCAGACTGTCTGTGATCCTACTGTTGATCAGGCTACTCATGCTCCACCTACTGTTGACCAAATGACTGTTGCACGACCTGTTGTGCCTGCTAGTCAGTCACAGTTACGTCCTCGAATTCGTCGTTTGATTAAGCCTGTGAACAGACTTATACAAACTATGACTAGACAGGATGTTGTTCCTACCCATACCAGTGTTAAGGGTGTCTGCAGATCTATGCTTCAGGCCCTGGTTGATTAGTTTTTGGTCCTATTGTGTCACTTTTGGACCTACATTCGTTCTAATGCTTCTTTACATTGTTCAGTTTAATGCCTGATGCCACTTGGGCCGGTATTGTCTAGTCTGTGTTTGCATGCAGGATTTGTGGGGTGTAAAAGGCACCCTGTTACCAGTAGTTGGGTTGAGGGTTGGCACCACCCTCATCCCACTTCGTCCTTATGGGACACTTTGTTTGTTGGTTTGCCTTATTGGTACCTGCTTTTGTTTGTGATCCTTTGTCCTGCATAACTGAGGCTCAAATTCGATAAAATTCAGTGGGGGTGAGTGTAACGGAGTTAAAAATACAATAATATACTACTTGAATTCCTGCTCAATGTCTGTGTTTTATTTCATAATTTAATGTGAATTTTATCATTATTTTGGTCTTTTATTTTGAAAGACCAGAAACACTCTGCGCACCCGCGAAAGTTATATTGGGCTGTCTCCCCTCCCCCCTCACAGTGGCGTTTTACACTGATGAGGGTAAGTTCGCCTTCGTAACGTTACATATATTTTATTCAGTTAAAATACTAATTCTGTTTTCATATGAGCATATGTTGTGCAGAAAATATTGTATGTTGTAGTGCTACCGTTATAGTGTACTTTGGAGGGTTGATGAGAGTTTAAAAAAAAAAAAAAAAAAGGAAAGACGCTTTTAATCAGCCTCAATTTTGTTTTAGCTAGCTAACTGCAAGCTAAAAGGGCAGCCATCTTATGACAGTTTTTATTTCATAGGGAGCCAGAGTGTGCGCGACGTGTGAAGACAAAAATTGTGTATTTTCTGTCTGTCACAGGTATGTTCATTTGATTTTGAAGGTGAAAGTTCATTTGTGTATTGTATTTTCTTGTGAAAAATGACACCTTCACACAAGGGAATTTTGTATGGAATTATTTATTGTTACAAGTTCATACATGGTTCATTGATTACGTAGAATGAGTTAGCATAATTCATACTATGTCTTGTAATATGGCCAGTGTGTATTTATGCAATGTTAAGGCTTCCTCCCCCTGTCAGTGGCGTTTTACACTGATGAGGGGAGCCAGAGTGTGCGCGACGTGTGAAGACAAAAATTGTGTATTTTCTGTCTGTCACAGTAAACATGGTGAACTCCATCCTGTGTCCTGTTATCTGTACAAGGATTGTTGAAGAATTCACATCCGTTACATGTTATTTCCAGTTGAAAGGCAGTGGGAAGACTGATATTAGTCTTCACAGTTTTCCCAAAGATAAAAAGAGGAGAAAAATTTGGGAAGCAGCGTGTGGATGAACACAGCTACCAAAAGACCCGCGGCTCTGCTCTCATCACTTCAGTCCCGATGCGTTTCAGTCATTCAGTAGAGCCCGACTGGTGAGAGAGTTGACGGATGCTGTTGGTTTTAAACGTAGACTAAAACACAATGCAGTGCCCACAGTTTTCCCACACAGAAAGTCCAAAAGCCCCAGAATGTGGAGCGAGAACCGCACGAAGAAACGTGAACATAAACATGCACTGGATTCTCTCCTGGCGTCCCGGCAACAATGTTTACCGCTAACATTTACTGCTTCTCCCTCGTTTACGGATCCTGAACCTGAAGGTACAGCATTAGTGGTCATTGATAAATCTTTAAAAAGGGAAACGCTCTGCTAACCCAAAATCCTGTCCAAAAAGGAAGAATTAATAGAAGGGGAAATAAGTTTTCTGCAGTAAACTGTATTTGCTTATACTTTATTCATGTCTCATTGTTTTGCAGTTCTTGAAGCACTTTAATTTTCATTGAAACACTTTCAATTATTGCCATTGTTATTGGAACTGAATAGTAATTTTAGGGCTGTATTATAATTTATAAGGTTGTTGCACTGTAACTGTTTCAGAATATTTAAAATAAATGGTGCATAGTTTGCTATTATATTTTTAAAAGAAATGAATGTGTCCTTGTTCATGTCATTTAGTTAATGGCTACTAATCAATTCCTAGTTGTTATTGCCACCTGCGGACCGTTCTTGGTATGGCTGTAGTATCTGTAGTCTCCTATTCTATAGAAGCAATAAGGTATGTGACTAGTTAAAAACAGGTATGGATTCCCAAACAGGCCTGCTAGTCCCAAGAGCAAAAATTCTTTCACAGTTATGAAGATCAGGGTTATACATAGACATATATCTGCACCCAAGGGCCAACGAGCTATGAGTCCACGTTTATATCATTTAGTCAAATTTGCTCTCATTCAACTAGCCTTTTAATGTTATTTTACTTTAATTTCACTACATATATATATATCCTATCCTATATCCGGAATCCTTGGCTGCAACAGACGTCACTTTTATTTTCAACAATTACAGAACACTGAACGGTCACAGAAACGTGTTAACTTTAGACTTCGACGAGCACAGGACCCTGCGCGAGCGCACATTAAATAGACAAACCACATTAGCCCCACGTGATTACGAGACGAGCCACAGGTGAGACGGATTATCCCAAGACACAACCACGAAGATCCATAGATGCAGACGATTACACGTGGACAACGTAAACACACGTCCAAAAGGGAGGGGCCGGGGTCCTCAACGTGACAGACGCCCCCTCCAAGGGCACTACCCATCCCAGGGTGCCAACAGGACCGAGTGCCCCGAACCCACGTCGATGGGCGGATCCGAAGCGCTCAGTCCTGCGTCTGGGAGGTGACCACCCTCGGCGAAGCATCCGCCACGAACCGCCTAGAACACCCTCCCTGGGAAGACCGGGGAGAAGACGTTAGACACATTTAACGGGACCTGTACAAACATATGTAGCCCTTTGAAAAAAGAGGGATACTAAAGTAGTATTGCTAATGTTTTTTTTCTTGTTCTTTGTAATATATTTGTTTTTATACATTTGGAGACTGTTCTGGGTCACGGTATGTTGTTATATAAAACTGTGTTAGAATATGGAAAATACAACCATATTGTTATATATGTGTTACTGAAAGGGTTAAAAGCTCCGAGTTTGGTTGAAATGGACAGGACAAACATGTGCTTAATACACTCTAACTTTAGGTGAATGTCAGTTTTAATTTAGTGTCAGTGATTGGATATTTTAGCCAATTGACGCGCCTTGAGTTTTACTATTGGCTCCAGAGAGAGGGGGCGGGAAGAAGGAGGAGAGAGTGAAGCTGCGGCGGGAGAAGAAAAAAACGAAGAGAGAAAGAGGATACGAGTACAGATAACACTGTTTTATTCTAAGAAGTTTAGAGTACAATGTTATTATTACTGACATAGGTGTCGGCTAGACTCTTTTAATTCAGTATAGTAACGTTTTGAGTGTTTCTGAGATTAATTCTCTAACGGAGGGAGAGTTGGGTGAACTACAAATACACAGAACCTGTATTATTTAGCGCGGTAGTTTGGTTAGCAAAGCCAGACACGAGTATTACCCAGTTATCCTCAGCCCCAGTGAGAGACGGTCGACGGCAGGAGAGCTGTTTTAGTCGGAGAGATTGAAACGGACAGCTCAACTTTGCTTTGTGGTGAGAGGGAGAACCATCAACTCCATAGCGTGTTAAGCTAAAGCTGCAGGGAGCGAGTGAGAGGGCAAGCGAGCGAGCAGGCAGAGAAAGGGACCCATAGATGACTAGAGACGCTCATTTAAAAGAGGTACTGTAGCACACCATTTTATTTCACTTTATTTTTGCTCCACGGAGTGAAGCGGCCGGTGTTCGTTATTGTTTTATGGCCTCGCCGAACCCGAGCAACGAAACAGGCCTGCAACGGGGTGGGAAGTGACTAGACGTTATTCGTGGAACGTCCTTTGGGTTGGACTCGTGGTTGATTTTTTTATATGACTTGCATACATGTCCTAAAGAGTGTGTAATAAAAGGGCAATGTTACACAATTCTGGTATTAATTTCGTGTTAGTCTATGCTGTAACAGAAATAAGAGATTGTGATTGAACAGGTAGGCTACACCTATTTAACTAAAAAGACACTTGTGAATTTCTGAATGTTTTTATGATATAGTTGACGAACCCCGCGCCCTATCTATTTTACTCGAGGTGACTTTAATAAATAAATTTAAAAGGGATAGGAGCGTTACACATACAAACGGGGACATTCACACATAGAAGAGGGGTTGGGCACACATACAGGAAGACTTACAAACACTTGCACACGCACACACGAAACAGGCACCAGGCTGTGCGCCAGGAGGAGTGCTATTAGAGGAGAGAGACTGGGAGCTGCTGGTGCTGCAGTGGGCGGTCCCCCTCCTGCCTTTGCTGCGAACCCTCCGCTGGGTGCAACCCGGCCGGAGGACGCGCCTGGTGCAGCGCGGCTGGCGGACGCGCCTGGTGGGCCACATGGGAGTTCCCCGTCGGTCTCCATCTCCTCCTCATCTTCTCTCCGGCTCCACTCCATGGACTGCTCCGGGCTGCCACCCCGGAAGTAGTCCATTCCACTTTTGCCAGAGCGATCGGAGGGTGGACTCCTCTCCGAACTCCACCTCCCTTTAACAGTCCCGCTGGATCTTTCCGAGGGGGGCAGACTGTCCTCCTCTTCCTCCGTGTAGGAGGCCTTTTCCTCCTCCTCCTCCCCACCGTAGTCTACGGAGAACAAGGAACACACAGAAGGTGGGTAGCTGTCGTCGCCCTCCTGCTCCTCCTCCTCCCCACCGTAGTCTACGGTGGGCGCGGAGCACACCGACGGAGGGTAATCTTCTTCCTCTTCATCCCCCTCCTCAGAGTCCTCCTCTCCGAACTCACTATCTGGGGTGGACGTGGTGGTGCCGATAACGCATGAGCCTACCCTCAGAGTCGAGAGGGCACGGGAAGAAGGGCGTAGCTCCCTCTAGATGCGCACCACGCCCCTCGGGGTTGCGGCTCTCACACTCTTGAGCTGTAGCCAGCTGGTAAGCACACACCGGATCCTTCTCCAGCTCCTCGACTGTCGGTGTGGCTTCGTGGCGCGGGGAGGAGTCCTCTTCCTCTCCTCCCTCTTCACGATAAGGAGGCTCCTCCTCCAGCTCGTGGACGCCTACCCGCAGGGGTGAGAGTTCTCGGGATGAAGAGGGGTGCTTCTCCTGCCACACCTGCACTGCCTACTCGCGGTAGTGAGCTGCCATCTCGGGGGCGGAGGTTTCCCGAGCGGCGCACAGCATGTACGCACACGCCGGGTCTGATTCCAGCTGCTCCCGCATCGGAGTGGCTTCGCGTCGTGGGGGGGAGGAAGACGCTCTGTGGTGCCGTTTGCTGACACGCTTGCTCCAGGCATGATAATCTGTCACCTTTCGGTGAAATTCGCCGTTTTGAAGTTGAAAAGGGTGACCTACGTGAATCGTGTAGATCCGAGGAGTTTTTTGTTGGGGGGGTCGGGAGATTATATGTATATATTTTAATTTTCATATTGACTTAATTAGCAAACAGAGCACTTCCGAAATCGGCAATTTCAATGACACAGTGGCCAGCAGTTTCCGCCCAGAACCTTCATAGAGGCCAAATAGCGTTTCAATCATACGAACGTTCTTCATTCGTGTTATTCATTTACTGCTAAGCGGGACGAGAAGCAGGACCTAGTGCTACACCGCGGACAAGTCAGAAGAGCGTACATTTACCAGTACATTTACCATATCATACAATCACCACTACATTTACCAGATCATACAATTACCACTACGTTTACCAGATCGTACATTTCCCAGTGGATTTAATTGGGTGATTATTGGTTTCAAACGTTTTCATATTTTGTGGTAAAACAAATTTACAGCCGTTCGCTACAGCGTTGAACACTGTCAGATCTAGCCACAAGCTCTTGTGATAAATAGGTAGACAGATAGTCCTATTAAGTTCGCGTCAACCTCGTGTAGTTAACGGACAAGATTTTTTCTAGTGTGTCTGTATTTGTAACTGGTGAATCCAGGGACGTGTGATAACATTCGCGCCAGGGCTGAAAAAGTTGAAGATGAAGTTGTAAACTCTTGTCGTTTGAGTCTAGCCTGTGCTTTAGCCCATGTTAGAAAATAAAAACACGTGAACCCTGGTATTTTACACTTATTTTCACCACTGATGTATTTATTGGTTAATTAAGATGTAATGGTTTTGACTGAGCCATCTGGAATGGCGAAAGCAGCTTCTTGCGTTTACGGATCTGGCTCCATACATTGAATTCATTGACAAGACAGCCAAAAAAAATTTTTTTTATGGATTTTACTATATTTTATGGAGCCCGTAAGGTGACATCGTGTAAAAAAATAATAATGCGTGGCCACGACTTATTAATGCGTGGGAACGAGATACTAATGTCACCTTTCACACGCGGCAACAAAGTTTATTTTTTCACAGCAAAGCAGATGTTCACGAACTGACTGCCCAAGGAAGGTAAACCTGGCTTTATATAAAGTAATACTTAATTATCTTGTTCGCACGCGTTAATAAGTCGTTCGCACGTGTTAGTAAGTCGTGGCCACACGTTATTATATTTTTTACATGATGTCACCTTACGGGCTCCGGAATATTTGGCATCACCTGTCGCTGTATCCCCGTACACCAGCAGCCCCCCCGTCGCCGTATCCCCATGACGTCACGTCAATGCCCCCCCACGTGTCAACGCCCCGTCGCCGTATCCCCATGACGTCACATGCCCCGCCCCCTGGTCTTCTCACCTTTTTAACCCCTGACCCATTTTCATGCCTGTTGCTCTTCTTGGGCCGGGTTGTGTAGCCTGGCATTGTTGGTGTCTCCACAGCGGCTTGTCGTACTGTGATGCACGGCAAAGGATGAGACATGGAATCCTTGGCTGCGACAGACGTCACTTTTATTTTCAACAATTATAGCGCTTATAGCGCACGGCAGGGCTCTCAAGTTTTGGATTCATGTCAGAGTGTGAGAGTTGTTTTGAGGGGGGGTGGCGAACGTTAATTGTTGAGCCGGGGGGGGGGGGGGGGTGGGTGACGAACGTGAGTTGTTGAGCGGGGGGGGGGGGGGGTGTAGCGAACGTAAGTTGTTGAGCGGGGTGGGGGTTTGTATATCGCGATCGATCGCCAGTGGAGGGTGACAGATATGGATCGGAGGTAAATAAACTAGATTTTTTTTTCTCGCCGTGTGAAATCGGAAGTGTGGCGTGTGAGCGTGTGAAGACGGTCAAATGCGTGTGTCACATGCTCAATGCGTGAGACTTGAGAGCCCTGGCGCACGGAGAACACTGAACGGACACAGAAACGTGTTAACTTTAGACAACGACGAGCACAGGACACTAAAATAGCACAGGACACATTAAATAGACAAACCACATTAGCCCCACGTGATTACGAGATGAGCCACAGGTGAGACGGATTATCACAAGACACAACCACAACCACGAAGATCCACAGACGCAGACGATTACACGTGGACAACGTAACACGTGATTCAACATTTGTGTTAATGAGCAGTTAGACTGTGTCATGATGATATGAACACTTCCGGTGGGAGAACGCTGTGCGCACATGAGCTGCCGCTTCCTGCTGGTCTCTATTTTGTTCCTGCAAATTCTCTCATCCAATCTCTGTGGATTTATATCTCCTGTTTCTATTATACAACTCTTGCTGACTTTTACCACCTGCTGATACATGGACTTTTTCCCCTGCTCTGCTGCTGAGGTTTGTTTACACTCACTGCTGGCTCCTTTCTCTGGCTACGCTGCTACTAACACTCTGCTAACTGCATGCTATTGAGCTGCTACGAGCCCTCTCTCCTATTCCCAGCTTCTCTGCTTACCTGTGCCGAGGGTTTAGCTCCTGCACCTGCTACTTTATGTTGCTTGTGCATGTTTAGCCGCCTCTCTGGTGACTGGTCGTGGTGTTTGGCTAACGTAGCTCTAGCCGTAGCACTGCGTTGCTGGCCGCTGAGTTTGGTAGCTCTAGCTATGTATCCTGCCGGAGTCTTGTTTTTTATCATCTGCCTGTCGGGATCTGTGGATGTCGTCTCTGCTTTTACTGCTGCCGATGGAAGTGCCTGCGGTCTCAGGATTGTGTACACTTCAGATGAACTATGTTCTCTCCGCACTCACTGTCGTCTCGACTCGTCCACATACAACGATTGCTGCGCTATCGCTCGCCGTACCTGCTATATCCACCGGGCACGTAAACCTCGTCCATTGCTGTTCCAATCGTCCAAAACTAGTATCCCAGCTGTCTGGACATATGGCCGTGGCTATCGGAAGTACAAAGCCAAATCCAGCCGTGGAGTTGACGCTGGTGCTCTGTGCCCTGTCCCGCAAGCAACAATCTCATTCTCATCTCTGCTCTCTGTCTCTCCTGGCCTCTTCAACTTCGCCTTATTTAACTGTCGCTCTCTTTATTGGTCAGAAGCACTTAGACATTCTCTGTCTGACTGAAACTTGGCAGACACAGGGAGATTACATCCCCCTCAATGAAGCTACCCCTCCTGGCTTTACCTACCTCTGTGCTCCCAGATTAACAGGCAGAGGCGGTTGTCTGGCTGTCATTCACAATCAAAACATAAGACTAACTCTGTGCAAACTACATGAAGTATCTGCTTTTGAATACATGGCTGTAAAGGTGTCTGGACAATCTACCGTAATTCTACTGCTGGTATATCGCCCACCTAAACTCTCCATAGCTGACTTTCTGTCTGAACTCAGTGAACTGCTTACCATCGCTAGCTCCATGTCTCCATCTCTAGTGATGCTCGGGGACTTTAACATCCATATGGACACTGCCTCCTCTGTATCCTCTGACTTTTTGTCTCTGCTTAATTGTTTTGATCTAACTCAGCATGTCAATTTTCGTACTCACAAGCATGGTCATATTCTTGATCTTATTTGTTCTTCTTCCTATGGCTGTAATGTTAGTTTGTATATCTGATCACAAAGCTATTACTGCTGATCTCTGTCTTCCCATCCCTAAAACTCGCTCTAAGACTTCCATATCCTTCCGTAATCTTTCTGCTGTTGATTCCTCATCCTTTTCTTTACATCTTAATGCTTCTCCCTTCACTATGATCTGTAACCTTTCCTCTGCTGATGATGCAGTCTCTCTCTATAATGACTTTACACTCAAAAAATAAACTCGTGCTGCTGTTGTTATTACTTAAGTTTCTTTCACTGATGTTATTTAACACGTTTGTGTTAGAATGAAACTTGAGTCAGTTGGTTTATTTTGAAGAAATGCAGTTGGACTGTTAGATTTACTTAATATGTGCAAATTTTGTCAAAGCAAGACTGTGGAGTAAACTCAACATGCTCGTCAGTAGTCGCTTCATCCGGGACATTCGGGCCGTCTGCAAATTCTTCTCTTCAGCGACGCCATTTTCTGTTGGTGACAATCCAAGCCAGTGAGGCAAGTATTTGTCATGATTGTGTCTAGCGTTGAGCTGCAGTAGCTGTTTGATTAAACTATGTTGTGTAATACGAGTCATTTTGAGAAATCTCCACGTTTAAACAGATATCGAGAGAGCACTAGATAGCTATCCTTAGCACTATCGTGTTTCCAGCGCTGTTTGGTCTTGAAATTCTAATTTCAAGTAATTTTCAAGTAATTCTTCAAGGATTTTCAGAGTCCGGGGTTTTGTAGTGGAGTAATTTAATGATATTGCGTTTGAATTAAGTATTTTAAGACTGTCATTTTACTGTATTTTACCGTCTGTCAGTTTGTTAAAAACATTAACGTTGAATGGTTGTGATTTGTATTTGTTTTAAATGTGTAGCAGCTTCCATTCTAATGATATCGATAACGAGCTATATGGTAGCGTTAGTTTTAGTTAGCTAGTAGGCTATCGTTATTCTGACTTTGTCCCGTAATATTTTTAATATCGGCTTATTTTCGTTGAGTCACTAGTTATACGTATTTAATGTGTAGTGAATGTTATAAGGTAACTACTATGCTAATACTAGGGCTATATTAGCGTTAGCTAGCTAGCTACTGGTCCATTACGATCTTTATAGGATGTTAAGAACATGTCTTAACGTGTTTAGAGTGGTACTGTTGGGTGTGGAGTTACAAACATGTGGTAGTGTTGGGTTTTTGGAACATGGTCCCAGCCAAATTCAATGTTCGCAAACTTATCTATGTGGTTGCACCACGTGTTCCTTTGTTCTGAATTTGCCCCTTTGTTCAAAACTGTCTTTGCTGCAGCAGCTGGCATATATTCATAGCTTTCTGAGCTTACACTTAATAAAGTGTTTTCTTAAAATATTTCTGGATTTTCTCATCTGCTCCTTCAAACACCACAGCAACTGAAATCCTAACAGTAGCTATATGCAAGTGCTGCCATTTTGTCAACACTGGTCGTGTTGTGGCTTGTTCAATAGATAAGAAGTTAGGTTAAGCATAAAGTTTGAAGATAGCTCCTTGATTTTCCTTTTGGCGATTAGGTTATGCACATTTTTAAAAACAAAGCAATTTCACTGCAACATTACCATTAATAAGAAGGCTGTGTACACAATGGTTTTGTGACCTTAATATAAAACATGTAAATTAAAATTATGGGGGATATCAGTTTACGTTATTTTGGAAAAACTGTTACAAACATTACTTCCAGGAAAACGGTTGCTCATTTCTTGTTTTTCTTCTGTTTCCAGGTGTTTGAGAAGGCATAATTGGTGTGGGATTGTTGCGTTTCAGTGGTAAATGTCTTTTTATTTTATATTGGATGACTAGACAGAACTGACTGGATACACTGAACTGTGAAACTTAGAAGAAATGTGGGAATGTAAAGACTGTGGAGTTTCAGTGTCCTCCAGGTCTCATTTATTGAAACATTACAAATTGCAACACAGGCATTATGGTCGGAGCCAGCGTTACCCTTGCATGTATTTAAACTGTCCATGCAGTATTTAAACTGTCCATAAGTTTGTACTGATTATTCTTAAGGCTACTGTTGTTGCATTTTGCTGACAGATTTTAAAGCACTTTAGTTAAATGTATGCTGCATGGTTAAACATTTCAAAATCAAATTTTTGTTCACGATCAGAATCAGAACATTTGTTAATGTATTTCTTTATTGTAGTCATTTATACTTGATTGCTTAAAGTTTTAATGTTAAATGTTAGACATTGGACGTACTATAAATTCTGTAAGTATTGCATTTACAGTATATGGACAGTTGCACTTTATAATTATATTATACTTCAGAATGTATTTACTTTTACCAGTACTTATTGTACTTTCTGTATATTTTTTCTGAATAAAGATTTGTACATTTGTTACATGTGTGCTCTGTTTCAGCACCACACACCATTAAGGCTTATCACATGCTTAAACTGTAATGTGGTTTGAATTTAGAATTGTGTGTTGAGGTAACAATTATATTAGATGGAAACATCATTATGTAGATTTAATGAAAACGCTTTGAGTTGGATAAGCACAAGTAAATCTAATTCAACATGATAAATATCTGTTTGTTCAGAGAACCTTATTTATATATGTCACTTTAAAGTACTTGAATTGGGTTAGGCAAACATTACTACTTTGATTTGGATTGTCAAAATTCAGTTGTGTTTCTCTGACTCGTTTTTTTTTTTGCATTGAAAAGATATTTTCAAGTTGAAAAAACACAATTCCTTTGTGTGGAACCACTGTCCATGATTAAATTAAGTTCGTTCGTTTTTGAGTGTATCTCCTCCATCCTAAATTCACTAGCCCCACTTAAAACTAGGGTTGTTCCTGCCACTCACACATCTCCCTGGTTTACTCCCGAGCTTTGCACTCTCAAGACCGCTGGCCGGCGCCTTGAGCGCCTCTATAAAAGAACTGGGCTTCACGTGCATGCTCTTGCCTTTTCTGAGCATATGCTCATCTACAAAGCTGCACTTAATTCTGCTCGTTCCCTTTACTACTCCAATCTTATTCAAGGTTCCCGACATGATCCCAAGCAACTCTTCTCTCTTGTTAATAAACTCTCTCGGCCTCCCACTCCTACAGTCTCTTCCTCTCCTGACATCTCTACTGCTTTTCTCAACCACTTCCAAGACAAAATTAACTCCATTAACAAAGGCTTTCTCAATCCACCTCCCCCTGATCTCTCTCCCCTTCCTCTCAGTCCTGGTAGTGCCTCCCTCTCAAAATTTTCTCCTGTTTCCCCTGTTGACATTGCTGTAATTATTGCCAAGTCCAAATCGTCTTCATGTGAACTTGATCCTGCTCCAACTCCACTCCTGAAGCACTGTCTCCCCGCTATCTCTATCCCCATTTCTCATCTCATTAATCTCTCACTCACTTCTGGTCATGTTCCCTGCTCTCTAAAACAGGCAGCTATCACCCCTGTCCTTAAGAAACCTGGCCTTGACTGTTCTGATCTACATAACTACAGACCTATCTCCAATCTGCCTTTTCTATCCAAAGTGCTCGAGAGGGCTGTTGCCATACAGCTACAGGCTTTTCTGTCCACCAATAATCTTTTTGATTCATTTCAGTCAGATTTCCGCTCCCTTCACAGCACTGAGACAGCTCTCCTCAGTGTACTAAATAGTCTTCTCCTTTCCTCTGACTCTGGTCGTACATCTGTCCTTCTGCTCCTCAATCTCACTGCGGCTTTCGACACTGTTAACCATAACATACTCCTCTCACGGCTTTCCAGTATTGGACTCTCTGGCACTGTGCTATCCTGGTTTACATCTTATCTTACTGACAGGTCTCAGTATGTTAGTATTGGGAAGCACAAGTCCATTTCTGCTCCAATCACCCAGGGTGTGCCACAAGGTTCCATTCTCGGTCCCCTGTTATTTATCATATACATACTACCTATTGGTAATATCATCCGTTCTTTCAATCTTAATTATCACTTTTACGCCGATGACACTCAGATCTACCTTGATTTCAAACCAACAGATTCCTTCCCTCCTTCCACACTGCTGTCCTGTATTCCCGAAATAACACACTGGCTTAGCTGCAATTTCCTCAAACTAAATGCATCCAAAACAGAACTCATAGTTATTGGCACCAAGTCAGCCATCTCTGTCTTCCTGAGTGCAGTCTAAATGTTGATGACGCCTCTGTTAGCCAGTCACCTACTGTGCGTAATTTAGGTGTTCTGTTCGACTCCTGCCTCACGTTTGTACCTCACATCAATTCAGTCTGTAAGTCTGCCTTTCTCCACCTCTGGAACATAGCTCGGCTTCGGCCCATACTTTCACCTACAGCTGCCGAAACCTTGGTTCATGCTTTCATCACTACCAGATTGAATTATTGTAACTCACTGCTCTATGGTCTACCTGCAAAAACACTTCGCCCTCTTCAGTACATCCAAAATTCCGCAGCCAGAGTCCTTGTCTCAGCTAAAAAGTTTGAACATATCACTCCAATCCTCCATAAACTTCACTGGCTCCCGGTTTCAGACTTTTAAAGCCCTCCATGGCCTCGCACCTGTCTACCTCTCCAACCTGTTGCACCCTCACGTTCCATCACGTCAGCTCAGGTCCTCTAACTCTGGTCTATTAACCATTCCAAGACACAGACTCTCCACTATGGGTGGCAGATCTTTCAGTGTTGCTGCCCCCACTCTCTGGAACTCTCTACCTTCCTCTCTTCGCTCCTCTGCCTCTCTTCCTATTTTCAAAGCTCAGCTAAAGACCTTCCTATTCTCCCACTACTTCCACTCTCACTGATACTCCCAACTCTTCTCTCGTATGTTTGACCATGTTTATGTAAAGCGTCCTTGGGTTTGTGAAAGGCGCAATAAAAAATAAAATTATTATTATTATTATTATAAACACATGCCCAAAAGGGAGGGGCCAGGGTCCTCAACGTGACACCATGGACATCTACCCACCACAGAACTTTTGGACTTGATGCACAATGCATCAAAACAATTCATCTGCTGAAGTTGAGAAAGTTATGAATATATTACAGTTGTGATCAAATTTATTCAACCCCCACTGAAATAAAGTGTTTTGGCCAGTTTGACATTGATTTTGATCATTTCAGTCATCTTATTTACAATTATATCAAAGAGGCACTTATAAATTAGACAAACATAACATAATATTTATGATGGAATAACCACAAATGTCTTTACTGTGCTCACATCATTATCAGTTTTATTCAACCCCCTAGTGACATTATTTTTTAGTACTTAGTACAACATCCTTTTCCAGTTATGACAGCTTTCAAGCGTGAAGCATAGCTTGACACAAGTGTCTTGCAGCGACCTATGGGTATCTTAGCCCATTCTTCATGGGCAAAAGCCTCCAGTTCAGTCACATTCTTAGGCTTGCGCACTGCAACTGCCTTCTTTAGGTCCCACCAGAGGTTCTCAATTGGATTTAAGTCTGGTGATTGCGATGGCCACTCTAGAATGTTCCAGCCTTTCATGTTCAACCATGCTCTAGTGGACTTGGATGTGTGCTTGGATGTGGGAATTCATGGCATAATTGACCCCCCGCCATGCTTCACAGTAGGCAAGGTGTTCTTTTGTTCATAAGCCTGGTTCTTCCTTCTCCAAACATAGCGCTGGTCCATTGTCCCAAACAGTTCTAATCTAGTTTCATCTGACCACAGTACACTGTTCCAAAACCTTTGTGGCTTGTCCACATGACTTTTGGCATACTGCAGTCGACTTTTCTTGTTCTTTGGACTCAGCAAGGGGGTGCGTCTGGGCGTTCTGGCATGGAGGTCTTCGTTATGCAGTGCGCGCCTTATTGTCTGAGCTGAAACTTCAGTGCCCACATCTGACAGGTCTTTTTTCAGTTCCTTAGCAGTCACGCGGGGATTTTTCTCCACATTACGCTTCAGGTAGCGCACAGCAGTCGCAGTCAGGATCTTCTTTCTGCCACGACCAGGTAACGTTTCCACTGTGCCCTTTAACTTGAACTTGCGAATGATACTTCCGATAGTGTCTCTTGGAATATTTAACAACTTCGCAATCTTTTTATATCCATTGCCATTCTTGTGAAGAGCAATAACCTCTTCTCTTGTCTTCTGGGACCATTCTCTTGCCTTCACCATGCTTGGAAACACACCAGTAGATGTCTAGAAGGAGCTGAGTATCACAGTCCTTTTAAATCTGCCTAATTGGTGCTTATCATGCTTGATTGCTGCTCGTTGACATCCACAGATGTTTTCAATACCTGATGGAAAACACTGGAATGAACCTCTGTTCTTAGGAGTGGTAGTCGTAAAGGGGTTGAATAATTGTGTCAATGAAGAAATCACAAAAAGGCCATTTAATACTTTATGACAAAAAAAATTGATGCTATCTTAGTTGCATTTAGATCTTTAACAAGTCCTTGTAAGATTTCATTATGAACACAATTACAAATGTGCACTGAATTCCATAAAACCCTTCGCAGCATTGGGGGTTGAATAAATTTGATCACAACTGTATCTTGTCATTACTGTTTTACATACAGTTGTGATCAAATTTATTCAACCCCCAATGCTGTGAAGGGTTTTATGGAATCCTTTTTGTGATTTCTTCATTGACACAATTATTCAACCCCTTTACGACTACCACTCCTAAGAACAGAGGTTCATTCCAGTGTTTTCCATCAGGTATTGAAAACATCTGTGGATGTCAACGAGCAGCAATCAAGCATGATAAGCACCAATTAGGCAGATTTAAAAGGACTGTGATACTCAGCTCCTTCTAGACATCTACTGGTGTGTTTCCAAGCATGGTGAAGGCAAGAGAATGGTCCCAGAAGACAAGAGAAGAGGTTATTGCTCTTCACAAGAATGGCAATGGATATAAAAAGATTGCGAAGTTGTTAAATATTCGAAGAGACACTATCGGAAGTATCATTCGCAAGTTCAAGTTAAAGGGCACAGTGGAAACGTTACCTGGTCGTGGCAGAAAGAAGATCCTGACTGCGACTGCTGTGCGCTACCTGAAGCGTAATGTGGAGAAAAATCCCCGCGTGACTGCTAAGGAACTGAAAAAAGACCTGTCAGATGTGGGCACTGAAGTTTCAGCTCAGACAATAAGGCGCGCACTGCATAACGAAGACCTCCATGCCAGAACGCCCAGACGCACCCCCTTGCTGAGTCCAAAGAACAAGAAAAGTCGACTGCAGTATGCCAAAAGTCATGTGGACAAGCCACAAAGGTTTTGGAACAGTGTACTGTGGTCAGATGAAACTAGATTAGAACTGTTTGGGACAATGGACCAGCGCTATGTTTGGAGAAGGAAGAACCAGGCTTATGAACAAAAGAACACCTTGCCTACTGTGAAGCATGGCGGGGGGTCAATTATGCCATGAATTCCCACATCCAAGCACACATCCAAGTCCACTAGAGCATGGTTGAACATGAAAGGCTGGAACATTCTAGAGTGGCCATCGCAATCACCAGACTTAAATCCAATTGAGAACCTCTGGTGGGACCTAAAGAAGGCAGTTGCAGTGCGCAAGCCTAAGAATGTGACTGAACTGGAGGCTTTTGCCCATGAAGAATGGGCTAAGATACCCATAGGTCGCTGCAAGACACTTGTGTCAAGCTATGCTTCACGCTTGAAAGCTGTCATAACTGGAAAAGGATGTTGTACTAAGTACTAAAAAATAATGTCACTAGGGGGTTGAATAAAACTGATAATGATGTGAGCACAGTAAAGACATTTGTGGTTATTCCATCATAAATATTATGTTATATTTGTCTAATTTATAAGTGCCTCTTTGATATAATTGTAAATAAGATGACTGAAATGATCAAAATCAATGTCAAACTGGCCAAAACACTTTATTTCAGTGGGGGTTGAATAAATTTGATCACAACTGTAGGTGCCTAATATGCTTTTTGTTAATTATGAAAGTTCTCAATTTAATGTAATTGTATCAGCTTGACTTTGGATTACTGATCAGCAAGTTGGGATCATGACGTGTGCTACCTTCCTGCTGCTATATCTGCTACCACTATCTGCACAAGGGGCGAAAAAGGCCTGGAAAGCTGTCTACAGTCGGGTCTTCCTTCTTGCCTTTGGATCCACAAAAAGCAGCATTCACCCCTACTTCATTGTGATTGACAAACATGCACTCCCATGCAATGCAACATGATCAGTGAGGGCCTTTGATGAGCTCTTTAAAGCCCATTTTGTCTTTGGCATATCATATAGTTCTTCCCTGAACAATGTTTTCACTTTTATGCAAACAACCATCTAAAATATTGACATGGGGAAAACAAAGGAGACTCCCATTGCTGAGTTAAGTGCAAGAATGATGCATTTATTCTGTAAAGCACTTTGAGTTGCATATATGAAAGGTTCTATATAAATAAAGATTATTATTAGTGAAGAACTACTGAAGTGAAACTATGAGGAGTTTTCTTTGCAAAATGGAAAACACTAACATCCTTAAGATAATTCATGGACTGTACAGGCAAGACTTCATCTTAAATGTGGTCAAGTGGGATGATCATGTTCTTTTTGGTAGATTTTTTGGTTTTAGAAAACATCTTAACAAGTGCCATATAAGCAGTTCATTGGTTTTTGTAGAAGGTGGTTATTTTTCAAATAATCAAAGTACCTGCAATACTTGTATTGCCACTTATGTTGAAGTGTCAACTGAAAATGTAGAGTCTGTGTCAGAGTTGTCTTTGCCAGACATTGTAAAGGCAGCAGATATAGGTCAAAGTGGTGAATTCTGTTCTCCCATGGGCCCACCAACTGTGGGAAAGGTAGCAGTAGGGGTTCGGTGCCTTGGCGTACCGATCCTCGGTTAGTGAAGCTGGCTCTTGGGACATGGAATGTAACATCTGTGGTTGGGAAGGAGCCTGAGCTGGTGTGTGAGGCTAAGAGATACTCATTAGATATAGTTGGGTTCACCTCGACACATGGTTTGGGTTCTGGAACCAATCCTCCCAAGATAGGCTGGACTTTATTCTTTTCTGGAGTTGCCTAGGGTGAAAGGCAGAGGGCTGGAGTTGGCTTACTCAAAGCTCCCCGGCTCGCTGCCTGTGTGTTGGGGTTTTCCCTAGTAGACAAGAGGGTTGCTTTGCTGCACCTTCGGGTTGGGGAACGGGCTCTGACTGTTGTTTGTGCTTATGTTCAGAGTACCCGGCCTTCTTGGAGTCCTTGGAGGGGATACTTGAAGGTGCCCCTTCTGGGGATCCCATTGTACTGCTGGGGGACTTCAATGCTTATGTGGGCAACGACAGTAAGACCTGGAAGGGCATGATGGGGAGGAATGGCCTCTCTGATCTAAACCCGAGTGGTGTTTTGTTATTGGACTTCTGTGCTTGTCACAGTCTGTCCATAACAAACACTATGTTCGAGCACAGAGGTGTCCATAAGTGCAAATGGCACCAGGACACCTTAGGTCGCAGCTCGATGATCGATTTTATCATCATGTCGTCGGACTTGCGACCGTGTGTCTTGGACACTCAGGTAAAGAGAGGAGCTGAGCTGTCAACCCATCACCACCTAGTGGTGAGTTGGATCAGATGGCAGGCAAGGATGCCGGACAGATCTGGCAGACACAAATGTATTGTGAGGGTTTGTTGGGAAAGTCTGGCAGAGGAACCTGTCAGAAAGGACTTTAACTCCCACATCTGGCAGAGCTTTGACCACATCCCGAGGGAGGCCGGAGACATTGAGTCTGAATGGGCTTTGTTCTGTCCCTCCATTGTCAATGTGGCGGACCGGAGCTGTGGCCCCAAGGTTGTTGGTGCCTTTTGTGGCTGGGGGACTTGGATGGGGGTTTGCCCTTGGGCTGAAATGACCGTGTCTCTCAGGGATTACTCTAGGGGTGCTCCGGGAGTGAAGGGTACGGGGCCCGCTGCTACAGGCTATCCAGTCCCTGTACAAATGGAGCAAGATCTTGGTTTGCATGGCTGGCAGTAAATCAGACTGGTTCCTGGTGGGAGTTGGACTCCGTTAGAGCTGCCCTTTTTCACCAATTCTGTTCATAACTTTTATGGAGAGAATTTCTTGGCATAGCCAAGTGGTGGAGGGTGTTCGGTTTGGTGTCCTCAGGATTCCGCATCTCCTTTTGTGGATGATGTGGTCCTGTTGGCATCATTGGGCCAGGACCTACAGCTCTCGCTGGATCAGTTTGCTGCCAAGTGCGAGGCAGCCAGGATTAGGCTTGTCACGATACTAAGAATTACAACTTCGATACGATACTTAAAAAAATATTGAAATTCGATACCATTTTCGATACCAAAGTCAGATACTGTGCTAATTTCTGTTTTAAAGCCTTTTTTTTATAAACAAACAAATGAATGTTGCTTTGTGTTTAAAAATGCTTGAAAGTGTAACTTCATTTCACAACAAATAGCTGTCTGACTGATCAGTTCACTTATATGACGTTACCTCTTGTAATTCCAGGACGAAACATGAGAGAACGTGAAGACGTTAAGATTAGGCGTTTTGAAAATAAACAACCATTAAATAATGTGATAAAAAAGCGAATAATTTCGAGTATATGTATAAATATTTAACTTATCCCAACAAACATGCGATATCAGAAAGTTAAAATCATGTCTGTATCACGTCGGTCAGTCCAGACCCATTTTGCATGTCTGGTGGACGTTCAAAACTGGTTCAAAATCTGACAGTGTGACTAGGACCTTAACCTTAACTTAACATGGATGTCTATGACGAGTTTTCTATCTGAACGTCTGACTAGGACCTTTATTGGATGTCAGTGGACATGCAAAAACTGCAACTGAACGGCAGCAATAGACGTTCAAAAGACGTTTAAAAAAGACGTCGCAAAAACTTTCAATCTGGCTTTTCAGTGGAAGTCTTTTGAATGTCTGACGAAGTGTCTTTGCTCGTGCTGGGAAATATTGAAATGGACCTTGAAAGTGACATACAAGTGTTTGAATTCCACAAGGTGTATGAACCCTGCAAACAGGACTTTGTTCATCGCGCTGAAGCGCGGCGCATGCGAGGTCGTGCACCTCTCGAATTTTGTAACTTTGCACGTGCCGCGCCTCAGCGCAATGAACAAAGTCATGTTTGCAGGGTTCATACACCTTTATAAGGTGGATGTAACATGCAAGAACTAGGAGAAGGACACAGATGCTGCTGAGAGTCAGATTTATTGGTAGGAGTAGGAGTTTCCTCCCGTCTCCTAACCTGATCGGCTCAAATCACTCTTGAATGGCGAGGCATTTCATTTACATTAACACACTGAGCTTCAGACAACGAAATACTGCGAATGCAATGGTAAAACTCCTTGAGTGAACAATAGTACACAGACTAGTTACCCAACACCTCTCAGACACGACAAGGAATACAAAAATATGAACGAGTTATTACACAAACAGTAAACAAACAAACGCATTCAAAAAGGACAATACAATAAACCGGACTAATGCAAAACAGACCTGGCGAAATCAACTAACTACTAACGAACCATCAGGAAACAATAACGCGTTGACTCAATAAAGAGTACAAAACCAAACATAGGATGATCTGCGAAACAACTCGAAACAAATCTAATCGAAAGGACCAAACGCTGAACATACAATGATCAAAGTTAAACACCAAGGGCAGATCCGATAACAAACACGGGGAACAGAACATACAACTCTCGCAGCAATGAATACCAGAAATTGACTTACAAGGAAAGACTGGGTACATGGGAATATAAACCAAACACATCAAGGAGTTAAACATAAACAGCTGATCAAGACTAACAATGGGCGGCGAGATCAAGGGGCGTGACAGGAGAACGCTACGGAGATTCAACTAAAAAACATAGAAACACGAAGATCTCACATAGGTTGGGGCAGAGTAGACGTTACAGTGGAATTCAAGCGCTTGTACCATATACCAGAATGAACCAAAATCCAGCCATACAAGCATGAGTGCTACAGACGAGGTCCACATCTATCTTTCTGAGCCAACAGTGCCTCGGTCAAGCAATCCATTGGAGTGCTGGAGAACTAGCCAAACCCAGTTTCCTTTACTGATGACCCTAGCTGTCAGCTTCCTCAGTGCCCCATGCAGTAGTACTGAGAGTGAAAGGCTCTTAATAATAATAATAATAATGCATTTTATTTAATGGCGCCTTTCTAGCACCCAAGGACACCGTACAATAAAAGACAATCATAAAATTAGACAAAGGAAATAAACATAGGATAAAACTAAATTAAATAAAATATTCCAATCAAGACAGGGGAAGTTTTATAAAGAAAATGCAATTTTAAACAGATGAGTTTTGAGTCTGGATTTAAATTCTGTGAGTGAGTCTGTATTCCGGAGTGCAGGTGGTAGTGAGTTCCAGAGTTGGGGAGCAGAGCGGCTGAATGCTCTGCTCCCCATAGTGACAAGACGAGCAGAGGGTACAGTTAACTGTATGGAAGAAGAGGATCTGAGAGTACGGGAAGGAGTGGTGACGAAGTAGATCTGACAGATATGAAGGAGAAAGATTGTGGATCACCTTAAATGTAAGCAAAAGAATTTTGTAATCTGAGCAGAACTTGATGGGTAACCAGTGTAGCTGTTATTTGTAGTAAATTTGTAGTAAACCAGGATTTTATTTCTGCTAAGCAGTCTGTGAGGGTGGAAGTCTGGAGGCTGGGGGACGGTTTACTGGAGATGTAGAGCTGGGTGTCATCCGCATAGCAATGAAAACTGATATTATATTTATGGAAGATATTGCCAAGGGGAAGGAGGTAGATAATGAAAAGAAGGGGGCCCAGGACAGAGCCCTGGGGCACACCTGACGTAACAGAGGAAGGCTGGGATATGTATGATTTAACCTGGATGACCTGAGTGTGGCCCGATAGGTAAGATTTAAACCATTTGAGTACGATATGACGTAAACCAATGGAATATAGCCTATTGAGAAGGGTGGTGTGACAAATGGTATCAAAGGCCGCACTCAGGTCCAGAAGGATGAGAATGGTAACTAGTCCAGAATCAGCTGCCATAAGGAGGTCGTTAGTAATTTTAAGAAGAGCTGTCTCTACACTATGAAGAGGGCGGAAACCAGACTGGAACTGTTCATACAAGTTATTATAAGTTAGGTGGGAGTGAAGTTGAGCAGCTACAGTTTTTTCCAGAATTTTGGATATGAAAAGAAGATTTGAGATAGGACGTAAGTTATTGAAGTTAGTTGGGTCGGCACCAGGTTTTTTGAGTATTGGGGTTATTACTGCAGATTTGAGGGAAGGAGGAACCGTTCCAGTCATAAGAGAAGAATGAATTATGGTAGAGATTAGAGGAATCAGAGAAGGGATACAAGCTTTGATGAGTACTGTAGGAAGGGGATCCAATTGACAGGTGGATGACTTGGCCTTGTGGATTAGGTCAGAAATCTCTACATAAGTGGGAAGATAAAAAGACGAAAAAGCATGAGTGGGTGAAAAGACAGAAGAGGAGATGTAAGTGGTGGGTTCTGAACTGAGATTTAGGTGTATGTTCTGGATTTTTGCATTGAAGTAGGACATAAGAGAGTTACAGAAATCAGCTGAGTGAACATTGAGAAAAGAGTATCAGGAGCTTGGTTAATATTTTTGATTACAGAGAACAATGATCTAGAATTTCCCGCATTAGAACAGATGATATTTGTGTAGTAGATAGATTTAGCATTGTTGATGGAGTCCTTGTAATGTAGAATATAGTTAAAATATTGTTCTTTATGAACAGTCAAACCAGTTTTCTTATGGAGACATTCAAGCTGTCGTCCTTTAGCTTTCATTAGCATTTTCAGTGCAGCCTCACTTGTTGTGAATGAACAAAGGAACAGGATACTTGCAGAAAGAGCAGAAATGCTGCTTTTTCTCAAGAAAAACCTTAAATTGATGCTAAAGTAAAGCTAAGCCATGTTTATGCACAAAAGCTCCACTTATGTTTGTTTAAATTGAACTTGCTGCACCTTTTGTTTGTACACTGGCTTTTTTTTCCCTCAAAACTTGTGGCTTTGTTGCATGTAAATATGCAAATAACCAAGCAGCTCAAACCTTTTTTTACATAGAATTTTTTTGTTTGCATACTTTTACGTTAGCACTTATTTAGGTTTAAGCAACTTGTTTAAATTTGAATTGAATGTAAACAATTAAAAAGCTGTGAAGCTTAGCGAGATTATGCTTTCCTTCTTGCTCATGTTTCTGCATTGTGGCAATTAATTTTTTCATAGCTCTGAAACTTTTTAATGTACAGTTACTTAACCAGTAAGAGTCAGAGTTGGTATCGGTATCGGTACTCGGTATCGGCAGATACCTGAAAAGCTGGTATCGGTATCGGTAAGGAAAAACTGGTATCGGTGCATCCCTAGTTAATACAAACGACTGAAAAGAGTTTTCTCTGCAGGGTGTCTGGTCTCTCTTAGAGATAAGGTACTCCACGTAGAGAGGAGCCAGTTGAGGTGGTTTGGGTATCTGGTCCGGATGCATGTACAACTGGGGAAAACCTCAGTATCCTTCCCAGGAGCTAGAAGAGGTGGCTGGGGAGAGGGAAACCTGGGTCTCTTTGCTTAGCAGATGGCGATGGATGGATGGTGAATTCTTTTTTGATTTCCATGGAAAATGGAAGAAATCCATCCAAAATATCAGTCAGCATCCTTCAGCAGCATGCTTTTTGTGGTGAATAACAAACCAAAATGTGCAAGAAGGTTGAAGCATGTTTTGAGGAGTTAGAGGATCCTTTCATAGCTTTGCATTCTGAATACAAGCAATCCAAATTTATAACAGAAAAATCGGAAACTGTAGACCCAGTTGATTCTGTGATTGGCTCAAAATTTGACACAAGACGAAGCAAAGAAACCTGGAACATATGATCAGGTAGTAGTTCAAGACAAAATTATATATGTTCCAATTTTATCTACATTGCAGTCAATATTTAAAAGTCAGTTTGTTGCAGAGATGTTGCAAAGCCCAGGTACCAGTACCTCAAGACTTACAGATATTTGTGATGGATTTTTTAGTTAGTCATCCTGAACAGAAAGGCACATTGTGCAAATCCAGATATTCTACGATGATTTTGAGGTTGTAAACCCTCTGGGTTCCAAGTCAGGTATTCATAAATTAGGTGCTATATATTTTACCTTAAAGAACTTCTTTTCAAAATGGAATTCATGTTTGGCTAATATAGACCTGTGTGACATATTTCATGTTCAGGATCTTAAATGGTACAGTTTAAGTGAAATGCTTGTTTCTCTTGTTGGAGAGTGATTGATAGTGTGATTCCTTTATACATTGGTTGTGTACATGGCAGTGTGGTACAGTTTACTGGCATTAATCTGGCTTTACATAGTTTGTTTGGTCTTAACTAGTCTTTCAGTGCAAGGTAGTGCTGTAGGTTTTGTTCAGCAGAAAACGATAACTTTCAGACAGAATTCTCTGAAGATTGTTCCAAGACAGTGTTGTGCACCACAGAAATCCACACTGCTTGCTTTCAAGAAATGACTAGGAATCCATTTCTTCTTTACATTTTTGTTGTGAGGAGTTCATGTTTATTAAATTCATTCATTTTCACACAATTGTCGTGGCAAAAAAAAAAGACAGGCCAGTGAAGAAATGACACTGACGCAGGAAACTGAAAGGTGAAAGAAATACTTTATTGCAACTACACAGGGTATACTGCAAAGGATCAGCCCAGGGAACTGACTGACCTGCTCCATTTTGTGTTCCTTTTTTATCCTCAGCCAAAGTAACCAATGACATCACAGTTTTTTGATCAACACCTTTTCTGAGAATTTACCATTATATAATGTATTGGTTTACCATTGTCCTTAAGTGTGATGCCACCTTTTTAGAAAACAATATGACCTCTCGTAGGCCTTATTGGCTCCTTAGGGTCCATTCTTTAAGCTTTATTGGTTAGGGGTCTCCCCCTTCACACACATTGGTATATGTATATGCATGGTGTATATTACGTCCATCTCCATATACAACGACATATAGGATGGTCGCTTCCCACAAAAACCCAAGATTTATTATCATTACCTTATACACTGCTACTGCTGCCACGGCCATGTCCCAGTCAAGTCTCTTACTGTGGAAGTCTGAGGGAAATGTGCATGCTCCACATGTGTCTGCAATAGGCTAAGGTGTTTTAGGAGTCCCCTAAAATTTTCTCCACACTGAGAACTTCAGTTGATGTGATGCATGGAATGTTAGAAGATGTTACCTGATATGGATCTAAGCAATTTTTTGGATATTTGAAAGGAAAACATTATTACATTAAGATAATTGGATTTAAAAATACAGGTTTTATTATGGATTCAAGGAGAGTAACAATAGACCAGTGACTGTGAATTCATGTGAAAGGTCTAATGATCGGAGATTGAATGCAGTTCAGTCATGGTGCTTATCTTTGGAGATTTGATAACTTCTGCCAACAATGGGACATTTTTTATTACTTCAGATTGTTAACAATATATTCTCCCTCATGATATCTCAAAGTTTATGTGTTTATTTAAAACATTTGATTGATGGAAACCTGTTCACGCAGAAAAAATCAGCACCATTTTCTTATCCATTATCCTCGTAATTGGTGTATGCGGTATAAAGGCACACATATGTTTTTCAAAAAGCAACAAAAATAATTTTTTTAAATTACCAAAACATTGGCCAAAAAATATCAGAATCAAATGGCATACAGTTGGCAATCTTCAACCACTTTTAGTCGCTTAGACATTGGTCCAGGGAAAATGGTGTCTTTGTACATGGTAAAAGGAGGTTCTGGAATTGCTTCAGCAATGCATGTGCCCAGAAAGGAAAATGAAATGAAAGTGCATTGGGCTAAATGTTTACCATCCAAATCTGTGGCAAAGCTGAATCTGAAATGGCTCTTTTTTATCAGATCGATTCTGTTCTGATAATACAGGGAAAACTTATGCTGTTCACTGTGCCTCTAGTTACTGTAGCTTTTCGAAAACATTTTCATGATTATGAAGTGTGCAGGTAAAAACATGATTTTGTTTTCTTTTATATTGACAACCTGTAATAGATGTACAAATGTATACAACCTGAAGTAGATGTTGTTGTGGAAATTTTATGAACATGGATGATGACTCAGACGTGGTTAAAATGATTAATTTATTAAAAGATATTAAAATATTAAAAAGGATAAAAATCACACAAGCATGAGAGTCTCATCTAATCATGACAACTTTGAAAGCAAGTGGGGCAGTCCCCCTTGCTTATATACAATCCTAAACACAATTCAGCAATTCTGGCAAGCAGGTTATCTTTAGCACAGCATGTTCCAAAACATGGGCGCCCAGCAGGCTGCTTTGACTCACATATGTATATCTCCTAATATGGAGCTTCCCTAGGTTTAGCAGAAGAAACTGATGTATCAGTTGAACGCAGAGACAGCTGAATAACCCAAGTATAGTAGACTAGTGACAACCAGTTAACAAAGTGCTCTTACCCTTTGCACTCCCCATGACTGACAGGGGCAGTCATGGCCTGGCGGTTAGGAAACTGGTCTTGTGACCGGAGGGTCGTTGGTTCAATTCCCAGACAGGCCATGACTGAGGTGCCCTTGAGCAAGGCACCTAACCCTAACTGCTCCCCGGGCGCCGGGCTAGGGCTGCCCACCGCTCTGGGCACGTGTGATCCACAGCCCCCTAGTAATCACTAGTGTGTGTGTGTGTTCTGACTGCACAGATGGGTTAAAAGCGGAGGACAAATTTCGATTGGGGTGTAAAAATCACAATTGACAAAAATATGGCACCTGGGTCACAGTTCAGTGCCAGAGGAGCAGATGGCCCTAAGTGCCTTGCTCAAAGGCTCTTCAGTCATGGCCTAGGGCCAGGAAATCAAACGTTCAACCCTCCAATCACAAGACCAGTTCTCTAACCACAAGACCATGACTGCCCTGTTATACAATAAATTGATGAACTGACCAGTGTTAATTTCGTTGACAAATAATTTTCGTCATAGTTTTCGTCAACGAACCTTTTTTTCATGACGAAAACGAGACGATAACTAAATTAAAACTATACGAAGGGATAAAAACGATGACGAAATTAAAGGACATTTTCGTGACCGAATAAAAACGAGACGAAAATATTGGCCAGCGACGACATTCAATCAGACCTGATTTAGTTTTGTGAAAGGTAGGGATAAGTTAAGAAGAGATCCAACAGTAACTACTTTAGCGTACACGGAGAGGCGGGACAAACCGGGTAACCATCCAATCAGAACTAACGTCTTCACATCGCGCAGAACCCGTTAGGACAAAACCAGCCCGTGAACTGTGGTCACTCATGAAATTAAACTCGAAGTTAACTCAACAATGTCAGCAGGGAGAAAGATGAGCGGCGATATATGGACACATTTCTCCTGAATTGAGGAACAAGGTTCCGCTGCAGTTCTATCCATTAAATTGCTGTGGATGTAGCATATCATATCATATCTTTATACATTTAATTGAGTACTGTAATTATTAGTTTGGAATGATTGCAGGTTATTATTATCAAAATTTAATAATTATATTTCAAAATGCAATTTATATTTCGATCTTAAGAGTACATATTCATTGTTAATCAGTGAGGTTTCTGCACATTTTAATGTATTGGTTTAATCTTCACAAATTCTGGTCAGTGTAAAATGGAATACAATGTCTAATCGCAGTTATGATGCAGAAACATACATTAGCATAAACTCTGTCACGTTGTGGGGGGGGGCCCTGCCGGTCGCCCCCGTTTACAGCGGCAGATGTCCTGTTTTTGGTCACGTGATGTTCGTCCTTCAGGTGGGCGGGACCTGTGATCCGTCTCACCTGAGGGTCGTTTGTTCGTCTATATATGTCTTGTCTTTGTACCAGTTGACTGCTGGTTATTATTTCCTTAATCTGGATCTATGTCACGGGTATTTGGTTTGCGCACTTTCTATTAAACCATCCTCTTTCCCTGAGACTTGGCGTGATCGCTTCCTTTTTAGTTGCTCACACTGCCCGTCACACTCTATCACAAAAAATACAATTCTTTGTACCTGAGTATTAATAATTATTAATACTGAGTAATTTAGGCGAAGATACTTTTAGGTATATATTTATCCCCATACTTCCTCTTTTGTGTTCAAATTACAAGCAAATCATATCACTCTGCAATTTACATATGTTCAGTATAAATAATGTAAATGTGTGGTTAACTTAATGGTGCAAAAAGGAAATGGACACAGACAAATACCTTACCAAGATTTTCATACAGGTGATACAAATAATCCAAAACGTATGCTATAAAAGAGCAGCTAACAGTGAAGGCTGATTGACCATGGCATGCCCATTTGAAGAAAATCCAGTAGATGAGGGAGCATGTGTAGTGCGCAGAGCATTCATGCTACCAGCTCCAAGGTCATTCCAGGACAGGACAGATCCACTGGGCTTTCCGGATGACTACTTATTTGAGCACTACAGGTTCAGAAGACACAGTATTATATATCTTTGTAAATTACTGGGGCCATATATTGAGAAGACCACTAGACGTAGTAAAGCTCTTACCAAACCCCAAACGGTCTGTATCGCTTTGCGCTTCTTTGCCAGTTGTGCATTTCTGTACAGCGTTGGGGATGCATAACATCTTAGTAAGGCAACGGTCTGCCACGAAATTCGAAAGGTTTACCTTGCGCTTAAGCGTTTCCTTAATATATTCATCAAATTCCCTGGTCACAGAGGCATCCTTCCCATCCTTTTCAGAACAGCTGGCATGTATTCATGAGAAGGAGTGTTGGTTTGATCAGTAACTTAGAGTTAACTGTATGACTTTAACAGACGCTCTTATCCAGAGCACTTACCAAAGTGCTTTGTATTCATCTTAATCAACTATTTCATGCTAAAATTCATTCAATTCAAAAGGCATTGAATTCTCTAGGATTTCCAAATGTCATTGGTGCTCTAGACCAGGGGTACTCAACTGGCGGACCGCGGTCCGGATCCGGACCCGAACGCAGTCCTGTCCGGACCCAATCTCATTCCTGATTAACTGGATACGGACCAAAACAAAACCGTAGCATTTATTTCAGGGCTATTGAAAAAACACTCCGTCACGAGTGTTACGTTCGCCACCCCCGCTCAACAACTTACGTTCGCCACCCCCCCTCCCCCCGCTCAACAACTTACGTCCCCCCGCTCAACAACTTACGTTCGCCACCCCTGCCTGCACCGGACCTCGGTTCACAGGTATCTGCCAAAATTGGACCGCGGACAAATTTAGTTGAGTACGCCTGCTCTAGACTGTACTCACATCTGGATAAAGGCTCCATCTGTACCCATGGAGGCAGACTATGGGAACCAAAAAAAGTATTTCACAGCATCAATGTACAGGTACATGCAAGTTTTGCCTACCCAACAGAAAATGTAAAGCATGTCAGTTCATGGGTTTGAACAACTTTCACTCTTTGTCATGTTTGCCATTGTTCTAAATGGTTTGCACCAGCCAATTTCTATTCTCCAACATTGAGGCAAAATGGCCCGGCTCGGTGCACGATTCCAGGATATTTCGTGCCTCCTCACTGGCACAGAGGTTTGCCCAAGGTAAGAATACTCCAACCACACAAAATAGTGAAGATTTTGCCTCAGTGTTTAACTCTACTCCTTATAATTGTAGGTGCTTTTCCTGGCTTACTGCTTGGGGATAGGGGTTACCCCTGCCAACCTTTTCTTCTTACCCCATATGCAGACCCTACAACAGATGCAGAGAGGAGGTTCAATCGTGCACATTCAAAGACAAGGGCATGCAATGAGATGGCATTTGGACAGTTAAAGAGCAGATTTAACTGCTTGCGCCATCTCAGAGTCACCCCTGAGAGAGCCTGTGATATTGTAGCACCCTGTGCAGTTTTGCACAATGTGGCAATACTGCAAAAAGAAGAAATGCCAAGAGTGCAGTTGGAGCAATGGGAAGACGACATTTTAATTGCAGACCACATGGATGGTAGAGCTATGAGGAACATGTATGCAAACACTTACTATAGTTAAGGGAATATTTTGTTTGAATTTGTTCATTAACACTACACTGTGTGCAGAATTATTAGGCAAGTTGTATTTGAGAGGATTATTTTTATTATTGAACAAAAACTATGTTCTCAATCAACCCAAAAGACTCATAAATATCAAAGTTTAATATTTTAGAAAGTTGGAGTGTTTTTTTTTAGATTTGGCTATCTTAGGAGGATATCTGTTTATGCAGGCAATTATTACTGTGCAGAATTATTAGGCAACCTAATAAAAGACAAATATATACCCATCTCACTTGTTTATTTTCACCAGGTAAACCAATATAACAACACAAAATTTAGAAATAAACATTTCTGACATTCAAAATCAAAACCAAAAACAAATTAGTGACCAATATAGCCACCTTTCTTCATGATAACACTCAGAAGTCTTCCATCCATAGATTTTGTCAGTTGCTTGATCTGTTTACGATCAACATGGCGTGCAGCAGCCACTACAGCCTTCCAGACACTGTTCAGAGAGGTGTACTGTTTTCCCTCCCTGTAGATCTCACGTTTTATGATGGACCACAGGGTCTCTATGGAGTTCAGATCAGGTGAACAAGGGGGCCATGTCATTATTTTTTCTTCTTTTAGAACTTTACTGACCAGCCACGCTGTGGAGTATTTGGATGCATGTGATGGGGCATTGTCCTGCATGAAAATCATGTTTTTCATGAACGATACCGACTTCTTCCTGTACCATTGCTTGAAGAAGGTGTCTTCCAGAAACTGGCAGTAGGTCTGGGAGTTGATCTTCACTCCATCCTCAACCCGAAAAAGTCCCACAAGTTCATTTTTGATTATACCAGCCCATAACAGTACTCCACCTCCACCTTGCTGGCGTCTGAGTCGAATTGGAGCTCTCTGCCCTTTACTGATCCAGCCTCGGGCCCATCCATCTGGTCCATCAAGAGTCACTCTCATTTCATCAGTCCATAAAACCTTAGAAAAATCAGTCTTAGGATATTTCTTGGCCCAGTCTTGACGTTTTAGCTTATGTTTCTTGTTCAAAGGTGGTCGGTTTTCAGCCTTCCTTACCTTGGCCATGTCCCTGAGTACTGCACACCTTGTGCTTTTTGATACTCCAGTAACGTTGCAGCTCTGAAATATGGTAGAACTGGTGGCAAATGGCATCTTGGCAACTTCACGCTTGATTTTCCTCAGTTCATGGGCTGTTATTTTGCGCCTTTTCTTTTCAACACGCTTCCTGCGACCCTGTAGGCTATTTGTCACAAAACGCTTGATTGTTCGGTGATTCCGCTTCAAAAGTTTGGCAATTTCAAGACTGCTGCATCCCTCTGAAAGACATCTCACAATTTTTGACTTTTCAGAGTCCGTCAAATCTCTCTTCTGACCCATTTTGCCAAAGGAAAGGAAGTTGCCTAATAATTAAGCACACCTCATATAAGGTGTTGATGTCATTGGGCCACACCCCTTCTCATTACAGAGATGCACATCACCTGATTTACTTAATTGGTAGTTGGCTTTCAAGCCTATACAGCTTGGAGTAGGACAACATGTATAAAAAGGATGATGTGATCAAAATACTCACTTGCCTAATAATTCTGCACACAGTGTAATATAAAACAAGACGCCTTTTTTTTGGAAAGAGAAATTTATTAATTGTCTTGCTGAGCCTGTGGACAGAAGAAACTTTGATTTACTTATCTGGCAAAAACAAGCATATTAAAGTGAGACCTTTTTGCAAATACTCACATTTTCTCCATTTTCTTCATTTCAAGCTCCAACTTCCGTATTTTTAGTTTTTTGTACTGCAGATCTGCTTTTTTACATTCTATATCTTAGAGCAAGTATCTTTTGTAGATCTCACTAATCATGGATTCCTTTAAGACTGAAGTATAGTCAAAATTGAGAAGTATTTATTCATGTTGAACTGCATAACTACTACTTACGTGTTCTCTTGCAGAGGTGTGAGCTCTGGACATGGAGGCCTGAGGGTCTTCTCTGTTCTTCCATTTCCTTTAAACACAATACAAATCATGAGATCACACAGCACATTAACAGACAGATACATAGACACACACGCCTTACAGAACAGGCAGACACTGTGTCCTTTCTGAACAGGCAGAAACTGTGTCCTCATCCTTCTGTACCATCCTGGATGGTCCGGCAATCTCCCCCTGCAAACAACAAATTAAGACACGTAAATGTTAACGGTCCTCAGGGTTCAGTCATAAGAAATAGGCTGGTTTATGGTACTCACATCATTGTCAAATACAGGAGGTCCAAAAGAGTCAGCACACTTCCCACCACTGTAAAATTTTAGTCATCAATACAATAATACTAAAATGTAGCCTGTAAGAACAAAAATGTAAAATCTGAGAAACAACTGAACCTACCTTTAACATAAGGCTGTGTATCATGAGGACAGACAGGATCAGATGATGTTCCTCCTTCAATTCCCTCAATGATGGGGCGTCCGCTGTTTTGCTCTAAATCAAGGTCTTCTGCAGGAGTAAGGGCTGCTACAGGAGGCCCACCAGCAGCAGCAGCAGCAGCAGTAGCAGTTTTCTTTCTGGTTGCTAAAATATTTTATACAGTTATTTAATATGGTGTTTTACCTTTTCCTGCACATTGGACTAATCAACTGTACTTACCATTCTGGAGTATAATTTTATATTTCACCTTGACCTGCTGCCACATTCTCCTAACCCCGCTCATGTTATTTCTAAATCAGGAAATTATTAACATTATTAATTTACTATAACACTTTTAAAATGCCAATGAATGGATTAAATTATATGCTCATGCATTTAATCTGTCTGCAATATTGTGCCAGGCAGCTTCTCTGGCTTTATTAATACAGGACGTGTTGCCTTTCTTCATAATAACGTCTTTATATTCCTCATAAAGACGTATGAGTAGCTCCTGTTCAGCAGAAGAAAGAAAAGCTGCTCGTTCTTTCAGCTCTTTCGACATGTTCTTGCCTTTTCGAATATTGATTAGTGAGGCTATGTAAATACTGTGTGCACACGCATGATCGCTGATTACAAAAGCCTGGCATGAATTAGCGGGGAACAAGTTGCGTCTGGATTTCGTTAGTGGAACGGAACTAGACGGAAGTGAACTGTTTGGCTAACTCAAGCGAGGCTCACTCTAATAAGCGCCGCTTTCATAAGCTCGCTTCGAGGAATACCCCCCAGGTCAATAGAGTTATTTGGAAATTTGTTTTTGTATATATTGCACATACAAAAAATTATATTCTGTAACTGGTTAATAAATGTTTCATTTTGTGCAAGTGTATATAATGACTTTTACACCATTTATATTTTAGTCAACTAAATTATTTTGATATTTAGTCGACTAAATTCTAATGATAATTAGTCGACTCAAACTAGACTAAGACTAAAAACAAATCAATGACTAAATTATGACTAAAACTAAATTACATTTTAGTCAAAAGACTAAGACTAAAACTAAATCAAAAATTGCTGTCAAAATTAACACTGGAACTGACATTAATTACATTACAATAATTCAGAAACAGTCATGCTGTTCAGATATACCACAGAAATAAAAAAAGCCACTAAATGCTACCTCATTTGGGTTAGACACATTTGGGTTGCACATTTGTGAAGGGTGATGAGTGCAAAATAAAAAGGAAGCAATCACACCAGGCCCAGGGAAAAAAAGGAGGAATTTAATAGAGAAGGTGCACAACACAAAACCTGCAATGTACTCCAAATTAAAGAAACAGTAACCAGTGGTCAACTGGTACAAAGACAAGACATACACTACCGTTCAAAAGTTTTGGGTCACTTAGAAATGTTCTTATTTTTGAAAGAAAATTTAGCTTTAACATTAAATGCATCAAAAATACACTCTATACATTATTAATGTGGTAAATGACTATTCTAGCTGTAAACGTCTGGTTTTTAATGCAATATCTACATAGATGTATGGAGACCCATTTCCAACAACCATCACTCCAGTGTTCTAATGGTACATTGTGTTTGCTAACTGTGTAAGAAGGCTATTGGATATTTAGAAAACCCTTGTGCAAGTAGGTTAGCACAGCTGAAAACAGTTTTGCTGATTAGAGAAGCTATAAAACTGACCTTCCTTTAAGCTAGTTGAGAATCTGGAGCATTACAATTGTTGGTTCGATTAAAATCACAAAATGCAACTTTCAATTGAAACTCAACAGTATATATTTGTGCTGAGAAATAAAGGCTATTCCATGCGAGACATTGCCAAGAAACTGAAGATTTCCTACAATGGTGTGTACTACTCCCTTCAGAGGAGAGCACAGACAGGCTCTAACCAGAGTAGAAGAAGTGGAAGGCCCCGCTGCACAACTGAGCAAGAAGACAAGTACATTAGAGTCTCAAGTTTGAGAAATCTACGCCTCACAGGTCATCAACTGGCAGCTTCATTAAATAGTACCCACAAAACGCCAGTGTCAACGTCTACAGTGAAGAGGCGACTCCGGGATGCTGGCCTTCAGGGCAGAGTGGCTAAGAAAAAGCCATATCTGAGACTGGCTAATAAAAGAAAAAGATTTATATGGGCAAAAGAACACAGACATGGGACAGAGGAAAATTGGAAAAAAGTGACAGACGAATCAAAGTTTGAGGTGTTTGGATCACACAAACAACATTTGTGAGACGCAGAACAACTGAAAAGATGCTGGACGAGTGCCTGACACCATCTGTCAAACATGGTGGAGGTAATGTGATGGTCTGGGGTTGCTTTGGTGCTGGTAAAGTGGGAGATTTGTACAAGGTAAAAGGGATTTTGAATAAGGAAGGCTATCACTCCATTTTGCAACACCATGCCATACCCTGTGGACAGCGCTTGATTGGAGCCAATTTCATCCTGCAACAGGACAATGACCCAAAGCACACCTCCAAATTATGCACAAACTATTTATAGAAGAAGCAGGCAGCTGGTGTTTTATCGGTAATGGAGTGGCCAGCGCAGTCACCAGATCTCAACCCCATTGAGCTGTTGTGGGAGCAGCTTGACCGTATGGTACGAAAAAAGTGCCCATCAACCCAATCAAACTTGTGGGAGCGGCTTCTGGAAGCATGGGGTGAAATTTCTCCAGATTACCTCAGCAAATTAACAGCTAGAATGCCAAAGGTTTGCAATGCTGTAATTGCTACTAAGAGAGCATTATTTGACGAAAGCAAAGTTTAAAGTAGAAATTATAAAAAAAAAAAAAAAAAACATTATTTCTACCTTGTCAACTCATTTGATAAATGAAAGTATGAGATTTCAGGGAAAACACAAAATTGTCTAGGTGACCCCAAACTTTTGAACGGTAGTGTATATAGACGGACAAACGACCCTTGGGTGCGGGGAATTAACAACAGGACTACATGAAATACTGGACATAATGAATGCTATCTTGACTCAATCAGACAGGGGGGGCTGAAAAAGTTTAAGAAATAGCAATAACATGCACAAGTTGGGTGAGAGGTGAGTCTTTCGAACACCAGGAATCAGAGTACAAGAACTGTCATCAAGCTTGCCTGGTTCAATGTGCACCAACAATCGCAGCTTTGAGCTTACAGTGTGAGGTAGGGAGTGATAAATCAACAGTGTTGGGAATGTTACTTTAAAAAAGTAGTTATAGTTACTCACTACTTGTTCAAAAAAGTAACTGAGTTAGTAACTGAATTACTCTATAATAAAAGTAACTCGTTACCAGGGAAAGTAACTATTTGCGTTACAGTAAAAAAAAAGTTATATGCCAATGAATAAGGATTTTTTTTTTTTTGAAAAAGCAGTTTTTACAGTCAGTTGAAATGAGTAGATCAGGAAGGTGTTTAACGTTTGATATTTATTGCACATCCACAGACCAGTGCAGGATAAAAACCTTTAAAATCCCAAATCTTTGTAAAAAATAAAAGCAAAAGTAAACAGTTACACTATGTAAAGTGCATTTACATCTATCAAATTAAATTAAATTCTCTCAACCTGAGACAACTGGTTTGTTCACAATAGAAGTAAGCTTAACAATAAAACCTCTATTCTTAATTAAATAAATCAAATACGCAGTCTGGTAGACATTCAGGAACTTCAAGTATTTTCTTAAATAATGTTTATATCGCCACCTTGAAAATGTTAATTTTTCTTCAGCTTGCATCTGACTCGCCATTTCTGCCTCTTCTCCGTTTGTGTCGTGTCACTGAAGTATTTCGGCGCGCGTGTAAAAACACTGGCTCTGATTGGCTACCATAACGCTGCATTAGCCATTCGCTTACTGACTGTCCATTATTGAGTTGTGGACTTTTACCTCATAGGTTTCCTATGCATCGCTGGATGTCTCATCCTGGGACATTTCTCCTGGCATGGATTTTTTTCTTTTTAGGTCTCCTCTGAGGTAGTGAAGCCTCCACCTCCATGTCAACCTCCTTATCCTGCTCCTCCAGCTTTTCATTTACCCACGTGACAAAATTCTCTGCTGCATCCTTGACTGCCTTGAAATCCCTTGCCATCTGTTTTAGAGCCTCATGTGTAGAGATCACCATCCTGTGGGCAGAGAGGATGTCCATTTCTCCTGTTTGCAGGTACTTTGACAATGGTTTTGTCTGGTCAAATATTCTCATGAATAATTGAGCTGTAAGGATCGTCTCATGTCTCAGAAGGCCATCTTTGTATCCCCTTGCTTTGGTCCGAACATTGCCTTTTACAGTCTTCTGCTCTTGAATGGCTAACAGTGTACACAAAACATCAACATAAAGACAGTCCTGGGGTTTTCCAAATGAGCCAAACATCTTTAAAGCATCATGCTTTGCCCACCAGCATGTCTCTCCAATGGGTGCTATGTGCCTGTGTCTGTTGCTGTGGCTTTCTTTTTCCCATATGTACATCCTCTGATGAGATTCTCTGATGAAAACTGCTGTTTCACTAAGAGGATGAAAAAGTGATCCACTCTCAATCACAATTTCAGTGGTATCAGAGAGAACCAGATTCAGGATATGTGCATAGCACCACACATGAACATGATGAGGGGACTGTGATGTTAACAGTGAGGAGAAGCCTCTGTACCTTCCTTGCATGTGGGAAGTCCCATCTGTGGCATTTCCAATGCAGAGGCTTTTGTCCAAGTTCAGACTGTCAAGAATGTCACTCAGCAACTGAACAAATGACTCTCCAGTGAAAGTGATCTCACCACAGCAACAAGCCTCTCATTTATGGTATCAGTCACATACCTGAGGACAACTGAGCATTGGTCTTGTGCTGTAATGTTTTGTGTGGTGTCCAGTTGGACAGAAAACATTCCAGCTTTTAGGACTTCGGTGGCAATGTTCTTCTTGATCAGGTTTTGGTGTCAGTGAGTTGACAGTTAATTTAGAAAGTAAAGTGACAAGGGAGCCTCTGCCTCTAGAGCCTGATGCTGATTCATGTAGTTTTTTACTTTTTTCAATCACTTCACTGAGATGCTCTTTCAAGGCCACATCATATTTCCCCAGTAAAGTGATGAGTTCCAAAAAATTACCATGGTCAAGGCTATTGTCCTCCAAAGTATAAGCAGCCTCATTCTCTTCCTGTCTGTAGCTCAGCCCCCTCTTCCCTATTACTCTGACAACTTCCACAACACGATCTAAGACCTGGCGCCTCCTCTTTATCTGATCTCTGTGAACTGTTAGCTGCTTTCCCCTAAGTAGACTGTTTATGTCAGCTTTTGAGCAGTTTAAAAAATAAGCTTCAGCACATGCCCTATGTACTATGCTTTTTTCATGCTCTTCAGCTCTCTGATGGACATTTCTCCAGTCTGACATTCCAGTTACGAATGTGCTGGAATCAGTTGGCTTGCTAAAGGCCAAGCATACAAAACAAAATAAAGCATGACGTTGATTACAGTATGTCAGCCACTTCCTGTTTGTGCCATCTTTGTTAGTGAACACTTTCTTCACTACAGGTTTTGTAGCATCTTGCTTTGGGTGATGTATTAAAAATGCTTGCATTCTAGCAAGCTCAGGATGGGAAAAATAGTCTAGTCTCTATTCTCTCTCCTCAACTGCTACCTCAACTGCCTGGCTTGACTAGACAAGAAGAGAGGGAGTGATTATTATAATTTATTAAGTGGCAAATTGAAAACTTAATTCAAAAACTAAATTAATAATAAAAATATTTGGAACTATCTGGAAAAACAACACAAACTAGTCTTACTAGAAATTTAAAGTTATTCATTACTTTAGAAGTCTATCAAATAACCATTGTGGAAAGCAAACAATTAAATTGACTCAACACATACTGTAGTTCTACCTCCTTAGGTATAGTCTGTTTCAAGATGTATCAACATATTTAAATATAAGAAGTGTCTATTGTTAACTCCACCATTTTTGTCTGTTCTGTATAGTTCAACGTATTTTTTATCCTTTTTATTGAAATCATATCTAATATGTATTTTCTGAATTTCTCTGATATAACAGCTCAATTCTAATTCTTCAGGTTCAAGGTGCTTCCTCCTTTAAACAGCTATAACATGTATTTGTATCTGGCTACAAACAAAGCTGCTTCATGAATTCAGGCAACGCAAATATGTCTTAAAAGCATTTGGCATCATTTTACTCTATTTGGTGTGGGCATATTTTTTTTTGCCAATTTTTATTTTGCCAATATTACTTTTATATTTTTTTTACACTTACTGTAGTCATGCTTAAATTGCAAAGCTTTTATTTATCATTTATAAGGTTTAAAATCTGTAATTTCACTTGTTTGAGTTTTTAAAACATGTTGAACCACAGCATAGAGGCTACAAATTCAAACTACTATGCAGCCTTTCAACACACCGTTAACCTAAACATCTAAAATGCTATGATAGCCTAAATGGACACTTGCTGCTCATCCAACACTTCTTAGTCTTGACCATTTGCTATTTTATCAGAATAACGGTGCGTGGCTGCAAGATTTTGGGAAGTATGCAAATATCAATTAATACTGATACTAATCAATCGCCATTGCTCATCATTCTCATGTAATCAGAGGCGGTCTTTGCATAGAGGCGTGGCTAGGCAACTGCCTTGGGCCCTTCCCACTGCAGCCCACTGTAGGGCCCCCTGATTAGCTGACTTATTTCTCGCATATTAATGTTGATGGGCCCCCAAATTGCTAAGTCCGCCACTGCATGTAATAAAGTCCCTGTGTTATCCTAACGTTACCACCTGTTCACGTACTACACTTTCCCTCTCAGTCTGTCCCTCGGTTTCACACGCCTGGCTGCTGCTCTCCCTGTCTGCTGCTGCTGTCTTCACAGGGCCTGAATTTCAGTGCAGGATTGCGGGAATTGCGCACTATTTCTTCGATTCCCGCAATTGTAGCCATAATAATGCGGGAAACTCCCGCACACAATTACAGCGAAAACGTTCAGCAAAACAATAGCTCGGTTTGTATTGTGAGACGGACAGATAGTCGGACAGACCGACGTCCGTACTGGACACTGCACTCGGTGCTCTCACTCTTCCTAGCACCGCAGCGGCGGCGACGTTGACCAAACTAATCCTCAGGATTCACAGACAGGTGACGGTAGTAAACTAAAGCAGCAGTCCAAACATATGTTTCAGTCCAACTGGCCAAGAATATATCCTTGGCTCGAATTTAATAGTGGTGAAATGAGCTGCTCGATTTGTAAAATGTACGGTGCTGTGCCTTTTACCAGCCGATGCTACAAAACATCGAGTTTAAGTCGCCACTCGGCTAATGTCTCTCATACAGCAGCACTGAAAAGAAAGCGCGAGGCTGATCTGAAAGAGGTGGTCAATAACAGAGGAGAAGGGCAAAAAAACAGATTACCAGCGTTACCAAATTTATCACTTTGAGTGAGATTTGATTTTAGGAGGGGGGTGGCGGCGTGTGTGTAAAATATTGGCCGGGGGGCGGGGTGTGCGTGTGTAAATTTGGGGGGGGGGGGTGTAAAATGGACACATTAAGTATTATATCAGAACGATATAAGCGAACTAGTAACTCATTGAATCATAGATGTAGATCAGAGGTAAATAAACTAGATTTTTTCAGCGTGAGAAATCGGATGTGGCGTTTTTGCGTGTGAAGACGGTCAAATGCGTGTGTCTCACGCTCATTGCGTGAGAGTTGGCAACCCTGGATTACTGCAATGTATAAATTTCTGCCTGATGCCCAGTCAGCTGATTGTGATGTGATGACACATTTCAGCACACAAAACAGACGTAAAATTAAGTTATAACAAGCCTAACCAATGTATGCTAATTTCAGAGCTTGGCCCTCCAAGAGAGCAGTTGGAATGTTTTTTTTTTTTTTTTTTTTAGAAAAGAAAGACCAAGGAGAGGACAGATCAGGGTAGAGAAGAACCAAGAGACAAGTTACAATGTATATATATTATATACATATATATATGGATGTGTATATATATACACTGTATATATCTTGTTGATGCACAGCAAGACCTGTATTTAGGTTCACCAGAAGTATCCCCTCCCAAAATGTAGAAATCCCCCTTATGTGACACATTTAAGGGGGGAATTCCCACTCATTTTGAAAAATGAATTTCAGGCCCTGCTTCAACTACTGAGGATGCGAGGCTACAGCAGTGAACATGTCTGTGATTTTCACACATTTTGTAGCCTCTAAATTGAGACTCTTCAACTTCTTGGCACGTAACTTCTCCGCGCCCCCTTTCTGCCGCTTCTGTTGCTCCATGCTGTCTCTCCTTTAACAACGCGCTCAACACTGAACGTAGCAGGAGTTAAAGTGGACCACGCAGAGAAAGGGTGGGCCGGGGGGGGCGCTGGGTTCCGCACTCAGACCAGCATATCTTCACCGTGTTGATGTCTGTTGTTGTATGATTATTGCGAGATTGGTATGGTAGTGGGTGCCTACATGGGTGCGATGTACATATAGCACAAGGTGTGTGGGTGTATATATGGGATGAATGTGTGTGGGTGTGTACGTGTGTGAGAGAGAATGTGTGTTTAGGTGTATGTGGATGTCCGGACCGGCTACTCTCTGCAGCGGGGGTGGTGGGGGTCTGGGCTTGGATGCGGTGGCGGGGTGGGGTGTCCCCCTGGTCTCCCCGGGGCGACCACTCCCTGCCTTGAGCGGGGGGGGGGGGGGGCTGCGAAGCTCGGTGCCCAATGAGCCAGGACCCTTTCCTCTGGACCTAAGCATTCCCACCCACCCACCACCCCCCCCAGTCCTTTTACATTTAGGATCCTGGGGGGCAGGCATGTACCCAGAGGTTGACGAGGTGGGCCTGCTACCATGGCTCACATGTCTCCTCACCACTGTCTGTCAGTTTTTACTGCACTTTAGACATTGAGGGCCTTTGAGGGGACGGTGTGGACAGACACTGACCAGTGGCCCGGGCCCTTGCCCACGTTTGTTCTAGCACCTGTCCCCTCAATTTTAACTGCACCATAGTATCACACACTACCACACATGCATATACACCAATACCTACACACAACACAGCACTGGGGGTGGAGGGGTGGGAAGGCCTTCCTTCACCCGTTTCCTGCTCCCTGCCGGGCATGGGTGGGTCGCTGGCACGGGGCTGGGCTGGGGGCGTCCTGGGGCTGCTGCCGATCCTTGCTGGTACAGCCATTTGCCCCCGCCGCGGAGAGTGTGTTAGTTTGGATGAATGTGTGTTTTTGTCTTTGTCACTGTAGGTGTAGGTCTATAGGTAGATGAAAGAGAACGTGTTGGGGGGGGGTATGGGGACGTGTGAGTACATTTATGGAGGTATATATGTCCGCAAGAGTGTATATGGGTGTGGGTGAATGTGTGTGGGGATGTATGTTGGAGTGGATGTACATGCAGGTGTATATATGTGAGGATCTAAAAGAGTGTGAGTTTGGAGGTGTGTGTGTGTATGTATGTGTATCAGGAAAGGTGTAGGTGTATACATGGTAAGGTTGTAGATAAGGGGGTGTGTATCAGTGGGGAACCGTCAGGGCCCTCTACGCCCTCTCAGAGGGCCTAAAATATTCTTAAAACATTATATATATATAATTATCCAATTTTATTTTATCTACTTACAGTTTTACAATCGACATCTAAACAGTTACAAAAATATAAGCAAATAAATTATTCAACCGTGTCTATTCAATCTGTGTTGGAAGGTGAGGGGTTAAGTGGAAGCCTGTGAGCCTGTGTCTCCCCCTATCAGGACTGTGATGCCCGCTGTTCGTTTACAGAGGGCCTGGCAGTTATAATTCAGCGCAATACCAGTTTCAAATGACAGTAAAATTGACCAATCATATCTTCCCTCTTAGTGGGCGGGCTTAACTGTATGATAATTTCCGCCCGCTGTGGCGACGCTAGCTGTCGTTAGCCTACGGCCGCTAGCTAGTTTCGATTCGGCCCTTTGACGTCCTCATTTACATATTCCGCTTGCGAGAACCACGGAGCTGTGAAACCTTATTTTGTTTGGAAACTTATTTTGCTTAACAAGTTATCTAGTACAAATGTTATTTGAACGCACTACATGCGTTTCTAAAGTTATACTGTCGTCTCGGTTTTTTCTTTATTCTTTAGTGCAGTTTATTAGGAGAGGAAAAAAAATTTTGGGGGGGGGGGGGGGGGGGAGTAGCGGGCCCAGGTTTAATGGTCACGGTTCGCTACTGGTGTGTATATGTATGTAGGGGTGTAGATATGGGGGTGAATGTAAATATTAGTTTGAGTGTATGTATGAGGACAGCTGGTTCTGGGTCGGGGGCTAGTCGTGCCTGGTCCACTCCCGGCTTCTCCCCTGTGATTAATGCTCTACTCCAGAGGAGGGGTGCCTTGGGGTTCCGGGGCCCGGCTTGGTTCTCCGTCGCGGCGGTTGGCCCGCTCCCCTGGGTGGTTGTGGTCCGGGGCGGCTCGGGACTCCTCGGCGGGAGGGGGGCCTTGCTGGGTGGGGGGAGGTTCCCAGGAGCGCGTGGCGCTGGGGCTTTGCTACTGACCCATGGCAGGGGGGGGAGGGGGGGCTCTGTTTCCTCTGGTTCCCCTGGTCCTGCGCTCCTTGGCTGGGGGGGCGCTGTCCGGGGTCTCCCTCTACCGCTTGCAGGGGCGGGCATGCGAGGGTCACTGGGAAGTGCTGCCCTGGGGCTCCACAGCTCCTGGGGGGGCCGAGGGCGGGTGGGATTCCCGGGTCTTTCTCTGCTTACCTCTGGCCTCTGGGGGAATGTTGTCGCAGCTTTCTACCCTCGCTGGCAAGTACATTCTGTACATTTACCCTATGTTGCACTTTTGTGTTGCACATAATCACACATTCACACATACATATACATCAGTCATTTGTGCCATATGTCTTGGGTACACTTTCTGCTCTTCTTTGCACTGGTCATTTGAGCTGCTTGTTTTTTTTTTACTTTTTTTTTTTATTATATGTATATATTTGAATATATGTATATGTATGTATGTGTGTGTATATATCAGTGGGGAACCGTCAGGGCCCTCTACGCCCTCTCAGAGGGCCTAAAATATTCTTAAAGCATTATTATCCAATTTTATTTTATCTACTTACAGTTTGACATTCGACATCTAAACAATTACAAAAATATAAGCAAATAAAATATTCACCCATGTCTATTCAATCTGTGTTGGAAGGTGAGGGGTTAAGTGGAAGCCTGTGAGCCTGTGTCTCCCCCTATCAGGACTGTGATGCCTGCTGTTCGTTTACAGAGGGCCTGCCAGTTATAATTCAGCGCAATACCAGTTTCAAATTACAGCAAAATTGACCAATCATATCTTCTCTCTTAGTGGGCGGGCTTAACTGTATGATAATTTCCGCCCGCTGTGGCGACGCTAGCTGTCGTTAGCACCACCGCTAGCTAGTTTCGATTCATCCCTTTGACGTCCTCGTGCGCGTTGTTTACATATTCCGCTTCCAAGAACCACGGAGCTGTGAACATTATTGTAACGTTTGCGAGGGACAGGTGTGACGCAAAAGCAGATTTCAGGGGTTTTAATGAAGAGAGTAACAAACAGTGAACGAAGGAGAGCAAAACACGACTACGACACAGAAGGCAGAGGGAGCTATACTAAACAATAAGGAGAGAATACCAACAAAAACGAGCAAGCTAAACAACAGGGAAACGTTAACGTAATAAACCATAACAACCTTAGACACCAGATATATATACGGGGAGAACATACTACAAGAAGAGCAATGTTATACAGGGTGACTAGGAAGAGGTGACACAACAGCATAAGCTAACAAAACAGACAATGAGATTACAAACCAGAAAACCTATCAATGACGGGGAGCATACACAAAGGAAACACCAGCGTAAAACAAGGGGAAACGTAACCAACATACGAAGACAAGGGAGTAGAACTAAGAGAGAATGCAGGTAACGAAAGGGACAGATCTAGAAGGGAAACAAGAGGAGCAGCGAAGGACTTGCGTACAAGGAATGACCGACACCGGGGTAAAACACGAGGGGGTTCTTATACACGGAAACACGACGGTGGAACAAGACTCAGGTGTACGAGACTGACGACAAGGGCGTGACAGACAGAGGGAGGAACGAATGGGAGCGGGGAGCTAGGCGGGACCAGGGAGGAGGGAGGGGCTGGACGTGACACTTATTTTGTTTGGAAACTTATTTTGCTTAAGACGTTATCTAGTACAGATATCTAGTAGTTTATTGTGTTTTTAAAGCTGTACTGTCGTCTCAGTTTTTCTTTATTGCAGTTTATTAAGAAAGGAAAAAAAAAATTTCGGGGGGGGGGGGGGGGGGGGGTAGCGGGCCCAGGTTTAAAGGTCACGGTTCGCTACTGGTATATATATATATATATATATATAATTGATTTTTTTTTCTCCCCGCCCTTCTGTCTTTTCCCTTTTTATTCTCTCTCTCCCCCTCTTTTCTTTTCCCCTCTTTTCTATACTCTATCCTCTCATGGTCCACCTAATCCCAATAATTATCACTTCACACTATATTATATAGAATTGTTATTATTTGATCTATTATTTGATATAAAAACAAAGTTGTCCTCCAAAGATGGGGGGGTGGAGGTGGGCCAACTAAAAAAGAAAAAAAAAAGTGTGAGGAAGGGAGTGAAAATCTCTAAGCTTCTCCATCTGCTTCTTATGGTCCTCTGAAATCATGTTATGGGATTCTTCTCATTGTAATGTACTCCATATTTATACCTTTATAGTATTCTTGGTCTGATCAGCCATTTTACTGAAATCCTGAAATGTATGCTTGAAATATTTTTCACACCAAAGCAACAAGATTTTTATATTTATATTGGCAGTATATGTCAATATTAATACAATGGGTTAAAATTCTTTAATTTAACTTCCTGAATTCTTTTTAATTAATTTTTATTTATTATTCTGCTTGATTCTACTTGAACCCTGTATTTGTTTTGTATAACTGTGTTAAAACATTTACTAACATGTAAATGTAACATTTACCAAGTGCTGAACAAAGGGTTTGGTCAGGTTTTGCACACATAATTGCACAAACGCCCATCAAGCTTTTTTTGTGGGCACTAAACTAAAAATCAACATCAGAACATGATGGAGAGCACATTTTGCATTTTGGGATATGAAATATTGTGCAGAACATGAAAAAATACAACAACCAGCCTTATTTTTGGGCTTTATGTAAATTGTCTGCTACACAAAGCAGCTGCTTGATTTCAAGGATGTCTGCTTGTGCAGAAAGCACATTACCAAGACTGGACACTTTGTCTGCATGATGTGACGCTGGGGTCGCGGCAAAGGATGAGACATGGAAACCCTCTTGACTGACGTCACTTTTATTATTTATATACGTAGAAGCGCGTATAGCGCACGAAGAACATTCAAACATACAACGGAGACGTGTATACTTTAGACAACGACGAGCACATGACACTGCGCGAGCACACATTAAATAGACAAACCACATTAGCCCCACGTGAGTACAAGACGAGTCACAGGTGAGACAGATTATCACGTGACCTAACCATAACCACGGAGATCCACTGACGCAGACAATGGACGTGGACAACGTTAACACACGCCCAAAAGGGAGGGGCCGGGGTCCTCAACGTGACACATGATATAAGACAATATCTGCCCTTCATTCAATAGGACAAAAAGGCCTTTATAATGTGTGCTTCAATTATGTGCTTATAATCTGCATGGTTTTCCTGCAATTTGTAGGACATTTCAGGAGGTCATGCATAGTTGTGATGAATTCAGTTAGTGCTTGAGCTATGAGCTATGAGCTATTACTTTACCAGTTTACCTAGACTTCCTTAAATTATGTGGCATAATTTATTTGTACCGACAAGGACAAAATAATGAAAACAAACCAAAATCAAACATTCCCATTAACTGTTCAACTAAATGTTTTGTAGAATAAAAATCATGCTTGTGCACAAAAATGCAAATGAGCAAATATCAGAGTAGTAGATTCTTTCTTTTTGCACTTTGCTGAAATCCAAAAGGCTTAGTTAACCAAATGAAGTACTTGTTATTACCTATTGTTCCTATGTTCTGACTTTTTCCATTGCTTGGTGAAGAATTACAAATATTTATGTCTATGGTAGCTAAACACATAAATGCCTTCTAATGCTAAAACTCTACTTTCACAATTTGTTAGGGGGTGGAATGTGTTGAATAAGACCCTCATCCTGGTCTTCCTGTCTGCACTGATAGAGCATCTTGAGTCACTGGAAAACTTTGTGCTAACCTTTTTTTCAAGGGGTGGCCAATAGGTGACCAAGGCTTTATCAGAGGGAAATTATGAACGAAAGGAAACACATATTTTCTCTTAAAATGACCTTTTCCAGTGGGGTGGCACTAGGGGTGGCAAGGGCTCTGTTGGGGGTTTTTGCCAACCCTGCCCCTCTTTGGCTCCACCACTGGGTATAGATAAGTTGGGCTTTGGTGCCTTTCTCGAAATGGATGATTTATTTAAACTCTTGTCCTTACCCAAATGACTCTTGATAGCTTGTCGCTATCATGAACACAATATTCTTCTGCTGATAACTGAGTGCTGGAAAGCCATTCATAGGATAAACAGACCAAAAAATGTCAAAAGAGCAGGCTGTGTCTTGTTCAGGCTGAGGTACAGTGTGAACGCAAGGGTGCTAAACACAGCGGCAAATCTACTATGAAGTCAACAATTTTAGACACACTCAAGTATTTGGCAGTTTACCTAAACCATATGTGATGTTAAACAAAAGCCTTAAATATTTGTTTTATTCAAAATTGTCACAGACAATGAAAATAGCAGTCTTAATATTGTCATAGACAATATAATGAAAATGTCAGACTTAATCCATGCTCCACCCTGAAATAATAATTACTCTTTTACATCAGCAAGATTCCCTATAAAAACTCCCTTAGAGGACAAGGTAGGTGAAAGAGGGGACGCAGCCTCTCACATACATCCCAGAGCTGGTAACGATGGGAAGGCCAATAATGTCTCGAGTGTGGATGCTGAGATGGGTTACATTACTCATCATACTGCAGTCATCACAACAAACAGGTTGGTTCTTGATTATAAACTGGATTACACTTGTAATCTGTTAAAGATATTTAAATGCTGTTTTATTTTGTCTGCTTGTATTGCCTGCTGCCTGTCCATTTATGCTCTGATAATTTCACTCAGATGAAAGAAGTTCTGTTTATTCATTTAATGGGCAGTGATATAAAGTTATACAGCAAACATCTTGTAAAGGAAACAGTGATTGGTCTCAGTGATTCTTTTTCCTCATGAAAAAACCCTAGTGTTCCAGTGAATTATTAATTTTTAGCTATTAAAAATATTATAAGCAAATAATCTTTATCTTGTAACATTTGTATATAAGTATATTTTAGTGATTTTTTTTTATCTTGATGTATCAGAAACATTCTGAATTATTCCGTGAAATTGTGTTCAATGATGCCAGGGGCACCAGGTAGGCCTTTCTATACAGGATATTAAGTATATTAGATCAATTACAGTTTTCAGGCCCGTAGCCAGGGGGGATCGGAGGGTTCGTTCGACCCCCCCCCCCCCCCCCCCCCGCCCCCTCCCCCGTACACACATGCCCCCTCAATATATGTAGGCTATTCAACGAATGAATTGTTAATCTCCGGTGGATATACAGACAAACAAATAAGGACAGCAACAACAGACTCACAACAAACTTATAACAGTGTTGCCAACTCTCACGCAATGAGCGTTAGACACTCGCATTTGACTGTCTTCACACGCCATACATCCGATTTCTCACGCTGAAAAAATCTAGTTTATTTATCTCCGATCTACATCTATAATTCAATGAGTTACTAGTTCGCTCTGGCGCCAACTTCTGGCGATCGATCGCTTTAGGCGCAACATAGAGGAAACATATAAGACATAACAACCCCCCCGCATCAAATCTCACTCCTAGTGATTTTGAAAAGTTGGCAACCATGCTTATAATGAATAAAATATGTGTAAATTAAAAGGTTTGAAGTGCGCTCGTGTATTTAGGCGGCATTGGAGTAGAGAGGCAAATTAAGTCCACTTTTGGGGGAAAAAGATCCCCCCCATCACAATGCTGGCTACGGGCCTGGTTTTGATAACATTAAGATGGCCATTTGTAACGTTAGACTGAGAGGAGGCGGTCACAAATGCGATGAGAGGATGGGTACATTTTCAACATTAACTAGACATTTCTTGGCAGAACACAAAAGGTTAACTTTCCCATTGGTAACACAGAGATGAGACTTACTAGACCAACACAACATGATACACAAGGGACAGCAAAACAACAACAAACAGTAACTACTGTAACGAATAGACAGACTAATAAAAACATGTAAGAAAACAAGACTAGACAGAGAGTAAACCAAACTAATGAGTAAATATAACTAAAACAGAGCAACCAACTTAACCAGAAAGAAAAGAATACACAACTTTGTAAAATACACAAACCACATAGCTAGGGAAAGATAGCTAGGGTTACAGTACAGGAATCACAGAGCATTAGGTACAGGTTACAAAGCATGAACCTAGACAAACACAGAGTTCAAAAGATAGAGAGACAAATAATACAAAGGCTACAGTAACAATTACCAGCAACAAATGGACACAGGTATGGGGTTTAAATACACATACAACTGAGGAAACTTAATGAGACACAGGTGAGGGGAATAACAGGAGATGAGGTGCTAAACAAGGGTGTGGAAACCGAAAGTAAACACGGGAGCACATCAAAACAAGGAAGTCAATCACAAACAAACATGATTGACGGGGCGATGGAGTCAGTCATTACACCATTTTAGGGTTGGATGCAATGTTCTGGAGAACTCATTTTAATGAGCTATTGAAAAGTATTAGAGTAAAGAAACTCTCATTTGATCAGCTCAGAATTCTTCTAAAACCCAAGTGGACCAAACAATGACAATGAAAGAAACATATGATCTTCTAGTGCAGGGGTCGGCAACCTATGGCACAATGAGGCATAATCACTGGCACGCAACACGCTGGACCAGCATCAGCAAAAAAATATAAATTAATTTAAATTAACTATTTACACTCGCCACACAACACCCCCCCCCCCCCCCCCCCCCCATCAACAATTTAACAATTTAACAATTTAAATTTGATCAGCTACTGGTTCTACTAAAACCCAACATGTGCAATCAGTCAAGATGAAAGAAGCGCAATCAGGTATATGTTTCTACTCTGTATTCTAGCGATGAACTCTATGATTATACAAAGTCTACTTGTTTTTGTGAAGTAGTTGATTAGTCCTTTGAATGGATACTCTCATTTTATCAGCTCAGGGTTCTTCTAACACCCAAGAGGACCAAACAATGGCAATGAACGAAGAACCACCAGGTATGATGTTCTAGTGTAATTCCAATTATAATGTGTGTTAATAGAACAAGGACACTACTTAATTTATTACTTAGTATAGACTACAACATTGATAATGACATTGACATTTTAGAAAAGGTTACAATGTTCTGGAGAATTGTTATTAATGAACAATTATTAAGTATTTGTTAAATATTTGATCAGTAATCTGAGTGAATACTCTTATTTAATCAGCTCATGGGTCGTCTGAAACCCAAACAGTACAATCAGAGAACATGAATGAAGTATCATTGGGTGCACCTTTCTTGTAACGTCCGGTGGCACGAGGAAGGACGAGACAGAATCCTCTTCAGGATGAACGTTACATTTAATGTTCACACAAAAATAGCGCATACAGCGCACGGAAAACATAGAACATACACGAACACTTGCGTGACTCAGACAACAATGAGCACAGGACACTGCGCGAACGCACATTAAATAGACAAACCACATAATCCCCACGTGATGACGAGACGAGCCACAGGTGAAACGGATCAGCACAAGACGTAACCGCACCCATGGAAATACACAGACGCAGACGAGTAGACGCAGACAACGTTAACACACGCCCAATAGGGAGGGGCCGAGGACCTCAACGTGACATTTCTAGTCTATATCCCAGTAATTAACTGAATTATTATACGCTGCCTACCATATTTTAGTATTTGATAAGATTGACATGGATATTTTATGATGGGTTACAATATCCTGGAGAATTGATATTTATAAGCCAGAATAGAGGACACATGATGCATTTGATCAATAATCTGAATGGGTACTGATTTGATCAACTCATGAGTCTCCTGGGACCCAAAAAGTGTAATCAGTAGAGATGAAAGAAGGATCATCAGGTGTAAATTTCTAGTCTATATCCCAGTTATTAAGTGTATATTAATATATGCAGGATACTATATTTTAAAACTTGATAATATTGACATGGCCATTTTATGAGAGGTTACAGTAGTCTGGACATTTGCGTTCAATGAGAGAATACGTTTTTGTGAAGTAGTTGATCAGTCCTTTGAATGGATACTCTCATTTGATCAGCTCAGGGTTCTTCTAACACCCAAGAGGACCAAACAATGACAATGAATGAAGAACCACCAGGTAATGTGTAATTCCAATTATGATGTGTGTTAATAAAACCAGGACATTACTTAATTTATTACTTAGTGTAGACTACAACATTTTAGAAAAGGTTACAATATTCTGGAAAATTGTAATTAATGAGCAATTATTAAGTATTTGTGAATTATCAGTAATCTGAGTGAATACTCTTATTTAATCAGCTCCTGAGGCTTCTGAAACCCAAACAGTACAATCGGAGGTGAATGAAGAATCATCAGGTAGACCTTTCTAGTCCCTAAATGAATTATACGCTGGCTACCACATTTCAGTATTTGACAATATTGACATGGAGATTTTATGATGGCTTACAGTATCCAGTAACACTTAAGTGTTTACTTACTAACGGGAAGTAATGCATAGGTTAACATGAACAACATGTGTCAAGCAGGACTAACAAAAAAACGAAAAAACAAAAAAAACGAAAAAAGAATGAAATGCACGACTATGCCAACTAGGGGAATTTCACCCCAAGGAATTACACTGGGGCAAAAGGAAGCCTCAGAACGAAACAAGACAACAATTGAAGGAAAAGGCACACAAGATCAACACCACTGGACCAGAGATGTAGTTCCAATTATTTATTTAATATAAAAATATGATTTCAAATGTGATTTCACTAACTCTATGGATAATATAAAAAATATAATTTCACAGACTCTTTATTAATAGTATAAAAAAAGACTTTCACTGACTCACAATTAACAAGTAAATCCAAGAGGGAACAGGGCTGCAGCCTTGGGGAGCTAGGGGATCACACCTATACTACACACTCACGGTGACCACAGCACATTCAGAATACTCCAAACCGCTACCAAACTGCGAACTTTATTTTCGGGTGAAAGTCTGTAACGCTGTTCCTTTCCCCTTGCGATTGGAATCCGCTCATAGCTCCAACAGCTACTGCGAATTCCTCAGCATACAGCGTAATGACTTTAAAAAAAGGAGAATTAATTTAAAATAAATCCCTTCATTAAAAATATCAATAGTAAGTGGGCCTACTTTACCTGATCGCAAAGTGCAAATGGCAACAGCCCACCATTGGTAGATATCGGCACAGTATTTCTAACGACGCGCCCACCAAACTGTGACGAAACAACAGAGCACGTTAGTTCTCAGCCCATAACACTCACCAATAGTCAGATGCCAAAAAAAGCATTTTTGCAATTCGGGGGAATTAGTGGGATTGCCCAAAAATCCCACTCTGCCACAAACACATTAAGTAACACATTAACAATAATTTACTATTGTTAAGTAAACATGTAAAAGTTTTGGCCAAAGCACCTGTTTTGGCTCTTTGTTGCTCACACCTTTTTAGAGTTTTAGTTTGGAGCAAAATGAACTAAAGAGCTAAAAACAGTATGGACATACTTCAGTTCATATGCTGATAGATTCTGGATATTTCCAAGTTACCCATTACTTATCAGTACAATGTAATATATTCCTTTCAGGTCGCACCAAAAAAGGTGCAAGCAACAAAGAGCCAAAACAGGAGCTGCAACTGTTACATGTTTAGTTAACATTAGTTAATTATTATTAATGTGTTACTTCATGTGTTGTTCATTTTAACTAATGCATTACTTAACGTTAGTAAGTAAACACTTAATGTAAAGTGTTACCCAGTATCCTGGAGAATTGATATTAATAAGCCAGAATAGAGGACTTATGATGCATTTGATTAATAATCTGAATGGGTATTCTGATTTGATCAGCTCATCAAAAAGTGTAATCAGTAGAGATGAAAAAAGGAACATCAGGTGTAAATTTCTAGTCTATATCACAGTAATTAAGTGTATTAATATACTCAGTCTACTATATTTTAAAACTTGATAATATTGACATGGCCATTTTATGAGAGGTTACAATAATGTGGTCAGTTGGTGTTAATGAGACAGTATTAATAAAGTTTTTGATCAATAGTCTGAATCTATACTCTAATTTAATCAGCTCATGAATCTTCTGACGCCCACATGGAGCAATCATCTGAGATGAAAAAATGGGCATCCGTCTATATCTAGTCGCTTTCCCAATAGTTATGTATATTAATATTCACAATTGTGTGTTAATTTACACAGCCTACTGCATTTCCATGATTTGTGTTATTGACATCGGTATTTTATGATTTATTTAGATTAGAGTCTTCTGTATAATTGCAAGTAATTAGCTGTAATTCAGTATTTGTGATGTATACGATCAATAATCTGAATAAGTCTTCTGAGACCCATGAAGGACAATCAGTAGAGATGAAAGAAGGAGTATCAGGTAGACCTTTCTAGTCTATATCCCAGTAATTAAAAGTATTATACACAGGCTGCTGCATTTCAATTGATTTTACTGACATGTCCACTTTATAGTTTTGAGTATTGTATAGTATTGATATTACGAAGCCTTAATAGAGTCTTTGTAATGTTTTTGATAAAAATTCTGAACGGGCACTCTCATTTAATCAGCTGAAGAGTCTTCTGAAATCCATGAAGAAGAATCAGTAGAGATGAATGAAGGATCACCAGGTACACTTTTCTAGTCTATGTCCCTATAATTAAGTTTATTTTTGTACATAGGCTTCTACATTTTAATACACAACCATTTTATGATATGTTACAGTGTTCTGGAGAATCATTATTAATGTGACATAATAGAGTATTTGTGATGTATTTAATAATAATAAAAAAAAACATTTTAATGGATAATCTCTTTTAATCAGCTACTGGGTCTTCTGAAAGTCATGAAGGGCAGTCAGTGCAGACTGAAGAAGGAACATCAGGTAGACCTTTCTAGACTTTACACTAATGATTAACTGTAGGCTATAGTTATAACCAGACTACTTCATTTTTAATACTTAATAATAGTGACTTTTTTTTTTTTTTTTGATAGACCTTTCTAGTCTATATCCCAGTAATGAAGTGTATTAACATACCCAGACTACTACAGTTTACTGCTTTTTGACACTGACATTGCCATTTCAGCGCAGGTTATAATGTTCTTGAAAATTGCTGTTTATGAGCCATAATGTTCGTGAAAAATGTTTTAAATAATCTGAATTGTCTGTCTCTTTATATTAATTAGAAACTACAGTGATAATTGATACAGGTAAATATATTTTAGCAATTTTCAAAACTCTGCTACTCTTAAGAAAACATTTTGTTTAACCCAGGAGTGAGTGTGGGTCACAACGGACAGATTTGCAGCACCTGGGGAAACTTCCACTTCAATACATTTGATGGAGAATTCTTCCAGCTCCCCTATACATGTAACTATGTACTGGCCACCCTGTGTGACACCACCAAGATGGACTTTAATATCCAGATGAGGAGGCAACATGTCAACAACATTCCCACCATCAGTTCCTTTACCTTAAAGCTGGAGGGAACTGTGATCAAGCTTTTCAATGGAGCCATTACCATGGATGACAAGGAGTGAGTGTTTTGGGTGGGATTAAAATCAGACCAATGACCTTTGAGTAATGCTTATATGACTAGCCTGTGCAAATTCATCAGTATTGTGTGGAATTAATAAATAAACAAATATTAGATAAATTTTTAAATAATAATAATAAATTAATAAAAACTAGAATGGCTAGTCATCTAAAGCAAATAAAGGTACGTAATTACATTATTAGCTTGTATAAACTGCATTGTTGAATTGTTTAAAACACTTTAAAGCTGCGCTTGTCGTCATTTGATTATGTGATGTGAATGTAATGTGGTCATATGATTATGTAAATGTTTTGTACAGAGTGACGTTCCCCAGCTCTCACCTTGGAGTGCGTATTGAGAAAACAACGAGTTTCATTAAGATAATTTCCAAGTTGGGAGTGATAGTCAATTGGGATGAAGTCAACTCACTCTCGGTACAGTTCAACTATTGTTTTCATTGCCATTGCAGTATATATAGTATATTTGCAAAGTAGTGTCTAAATAGATCTTATCTCTTAAACCTATCCTTAAACTCATATTTATGACCATGAGCCATGAAATGTGCATTACACTCAACTATTTACATTTCAGAACAGTGAGAGCATTTTCTTTGTAAGTGTACCTGATGTACTGAAGGCAGGAGTTGAACGTTAAAGCTTAGTTGTCTGATCACTGTTAGTGCTGGAACTCTAACACCATGTGACATAGAGCCTTGCCAAGATTACAAAACAAAATGCTACCAGCACTTTTTCACATAATGGGTCTTTAAACAGTCCAACTCTGCACTGATATAATTGGAGATATCCAAACAGGACGTTACCTTTGACAATTTCTCCATGAACTGGCATATCACAAAATGTTTTACAGCACAGAGCCTTATACATAACCTCATCCCTGTCTGGGGATAGAGTTCAAAGGCTGGCAAAGAACTATGATATAGTGGCTCTACCTGATATGCAAGAGTTCTCTAAAGAATAGTTCAACATTTTATTCAAATTCTATAAATACAGTTGAATAAAAGATGGATCTCTAATTGCTGGCAAGAATGTCCTGAAGATCCTGAAATTTCAGTCTTGCCAGTGTTAAATATATATTAAATTATAGCTATAAAAATTATAGCTGTAACCTTGCCAATATAAAAACAATTTAAATAATTTTAAGAAATCATTGTTTTAACTGCCTCTGGCTGTATAATTAAATCACTGCCTCCTGAAAACAGCACTTTTTAAAAAAGATACTTCTCATTTGTATAGTTATACGAAATATTGTTACATGCACTCATACATAGTCATTTGACTCAAAGGGAAATTAAAAAGTGATTTTTAAAAACTTTGTACTGAATTGAGAATGCAGCTTGACATGCATGTGTGCAGATGACTTTTGTAGGACCAGCTTTACTGATATCCAGGGGAATTCCAGACGTAACATAAATGAAACACAAGCCACCAGGAAGTCCAAGATAGCATCATATTCAGACAGAGTTCAGCAGCTAAAATCCAAAACATGCAGATATTCAAAAGGGATAAAACTAAAAGGCAGATTAATAGATAACAGCAAGCGTCCATACACAAGAAAGGCAGTGTAAAGAGAATGCTCAGTAGTCACTGTTAACAATGCCGTACTTCACAAACAGGAAGTAACCATGCTTAAATGAATTGAAATTGGAAATGGTGAAGCTAGTTAATACTCTGGTAATTGGGTTGTCTGGTGAATAGCTACTGGAGTCAGTATGGCATGGTCTGCCATTCATAATGTATTGTTTTTAAAATGTTTTTGTGTGTGTTTCCTATTTTTATATGTACTCACATTTTTTATGTGCTGTGAGTGAGATACTAAGATGATGCAAATCATATTGTTTTGCTTTTCTCTTTTTTAATCAATGAAGACTATCATGCAGCATTCTAGAACTATCTTTATATTCACTGTCTGTATGTATGTGTTAGCAATGACCTGCATTTTGTCCTACTTGTCAGGTTGAGTTATCAACAAAGTTCAGGGAACAGACCTGTGGACTCTGTGGGAACTTCAATGGCATTACGTATGATGAGTTCACAGAAAATGGTGAGACTTATTTTTATTTTGGTAGCTACAAAATATTTATTTCCGTATATTGTAAGAGGAATGGAAAATTTACCTCCAGAATTTTAACATACAGCAGTACTACTGCCAATTATGATAGTTTGCTAATGAACTCATATTTCCTCATACGTTTTGATGCTGGTAGTTAAATAACCAAACACGTTTCACTATTTGATGTAATGCGGAGTGATCACAAAGCAGACACATTCGCTGAGAAGAGTGAGATTTATTTGGGGCAAATCCATAACCACAACACAACAATATAGGAATAACAATAACAAGCCAAGTAAAAGGAAATAGACATGGGTGAAATCAATAATGGACAGAGAACAAAATGAGGGGCAAAATTAATGAAACCAAAACGAGTGTAACGAATGGAGGAGACAAAGAGGGATCCTTGTGCAAAAGCACAATGCTTTTTATTTGACAGATAGACACAATAAGAGAATGCGAGTTGTTAATGCATGACTGGGGTTTAGCAAGTATAATTGGCTGGGAGCGGTCAATCCGGTCCGAGGTCGTAACAAAATGGCAGAGTCCATAAGGCACCAAAGGGCTAAGCAGGAGACGAGGTCTAGAGAATAGGCAGAGGTCGGTACACGGTACAACCGAGTAGTATAACGCTTGGTACGCAACATAGTTGGCAATACTTCGCGACTAGGAAGTGAGATGGAAGTGTTTAAGAATGCCAGGAATGTGGGCGTGGTGATGAGGAACAGCTGAGTCTGGATGGCTATCAGGTGTCATTCCTGACAACAAGGAAACACATGGAGAATAAAACTAGGAAGTAGAAATAGGTTTAACCATGGCTAACCCCATAGGACACCTACGGACAGGCAATTGTGATATAAAAATTTGTCAGATATAACTTCTGAGATAATTGGTTGTCATGATTTTGAATGAATGTTGTTACCGATGGTTCTGCTATCAATTTAACGTATAATCGCTCCTTGTTTATAGAGTGGATTCTGTTGGCAAAGACAATGAGTTTTATGAATGTACATTAAAAGCAGGCCACCAGGTCATTAGGACACTGTGTACTCTTTGAAATCAGCACAATGTGAACTTAGGAAAATGATTATTGACTATGACATCTTTCTCTGCAGTTATAATGTCTTTTCTAAAACTGCTGTAGTCTACAAATTGCTGCTTAAAACATTGTAACTTTAATTATATTTCATATTTCTTTTACAGGGGCACGACTAAATGCAGATGACTATGGCCACAAATGGAAGATGGATGCACCAACTGAGACGTGTGAGGAGGTGAATGACCAGGAGAATCCTGAGAAATGCCAGAGCAAGGTATGTATTACTCACATTCACAATTGCTTAGTTAGCCTGCATCTGTAATGTAGAGACACCTGCATCTGCATAAATAAAGCCTGAAATAAATAAATGCATAAATCAGTAATTCCAGAAATAAAATTATATATGTGTATATATATATATATATATATATATATATATATATATATATATATATATATATATATATATATATATATATATATATATATATGCTGAACACTGTTTCTATTTTTATGCTGCACATTAATTATTTTTATTTATTGATTTGTCACCTTTCATCCTCCATAATACTAAATAAGACATTTTCATTTCATTGTATAATAAGGTGATAAGGGTTTACTATCTAACATTTTGTTTCATACTTTTTAGACATCTACATGTCAACAGCTGCTTTCCAATCCAGCATTCAGTAGCTGCCAGGACCTACTATCCATTCAAGGCTTTATGGATGCGTGTGTTAGAGATGAGTGTCACTGTAACAGCAGCAAGACCCCATGTTTGTGTGACACAATATCTGAATTCTCACGACAGTGTGCCCATGCAGGGGGCAGGCCGCAAAACTGGAGGACCAAGACACTTTGTGGTATGTACCTGCAGAAGTTACAATAATGGTGATATCATCTGAAAAGCAGTTTAGGAGACCATTGGAAGAAATTTGTTTCATACTTAGTTCAATACACAGTCAGTGAAGTCTATGGTAATGCAGTTTGGGTAGCACACAAGTGCACAAGCACTAAACTTACATGAAAACCAACAAGGACTGATGAACTAAAGGAGCTATAACTAAAATAAGTGAAATGCAGAATATAAAATAGACTATACAGAGACTAGTGGAACCGTCTTCTGGAGCAGCAGGGGTATCCAGACAAAAGAACATCTTGAATATTTCTGCTTTATAAAATAGTGGTGCTGTTCTTACCTTTGTTGTTGTTAACATATTGAGTGCTGATATGATCCATATGGTTTGATCTATACAGGAAAAGAGTGTCCATTGAACATGGTACACAGTGAGTGTGGGAGCCCCTGCCCAGACACCTGTTCTAACCAAGAAGGGAGCCAGCTCTGTGCAGACCACTGTGTTGATGGCTGCGTCTGTCCACCTGGTAACTCACCACTTATGAACACTGTAGAAACACACAAACACTGAGTCTTGTATAGTGGATTAAAGGGAGAATGGAAACAGTGGAGTATGATTAGGAATCACATGGACATTCAGAACTCAGGAGACAAGGACCTCTGGTAGTCAGTGGCAGGATTTACTGGATCATCTCTGACACAAACAAATAAATCACAGTATTTCATTATATACACCATGTTGTATATTGTTTCACCAATAATGTTCACTTTCTAGTTCAATAATTCAATACAATAATTTTAGCAAATATAATGAAAAATCAAATTCTAATTCAGTTTCTTATTAAACAAATTTCACTATTAAGTTTTATACTCTTCTGAGACAAATTAGGTCTCTTACGGCTTTCATGAGAGGCGGTCGCACTTTATCTCTGCTCCTGCACTCCCTCTGTTTCAGCTAGCTTAGCTTCTTTGTCTCGTCTTAGTTTCCTGATGTTGTTCTTCGAACTTTAGCAAAGAAAATGGATTTGATCAGGTGGTCTCTCAACGCAATTGGCATTATATTTTCCACGTGGAGTCATGGTGTGGGAGAACCCACATGTCTGGACGGACCGTCTGGATATGTGTTTGGCTCAGGGGGGACGTGGCGTAGTTTGTGTCTTGCGCCTCTCTCCCTGGAAGATGTTGAGGACGTGTTCTTCTTATTTGGAACTTTGATCACTGGGGTTCTGCTGATTGGATTAGGCATTGCCCTGGTGTATCGGGAAATTAAAAGAGTGGGGTCGGTTATCGAACTCCCACGCAAATTGCCCAATTTGATTGGGTGGCCTCTGGCCACGCCTCCCTACCTGAATGGATCTCGCCTCTCACTGCTTACTGTCTGTGTTATCAATGGTTCTATGTGCTATGGGGATTTTTTGCATGCACACAGACTGTTGTCCTGTTGCGAGAATAATCTGTGGTCGTATTTTTTTGTCTCCTCCTGGTGTTATCTCTCTATGGTTCTCCTCCATTCTGTGGGGGTGGCGCGTCTATGTTTACGTTGCCGCCGCTCTGGGTATTCGGTGTTTTAACACTAGGCCCAGGGAAATAACACATTTCATCTTGTACTTGTACAATGTGATGTACAATGTGAGTACAATATGATGAATAAAACTATCTATCTATCTATCCATCTATCCATCCATCCATCCATCCATCCATCCATCCCCAGGTATTCATAGAAACATAAAATGAAATGTGCATGGATTTGTAAATAATACCAGGATACTATTAGAAAAAAAGTCAAATAAATTACGTGTAGTAAACCTGTCTGATTAGACACACAAAGTAAAATATTTTAATTGTATTTGAAACCATGAGGGGTTTGATAAAGACGAATACGAACATCAAAGATTAATGGCTAAATGAATGTTATTTTACAAAATCACTCACTATAATGGTGGACTTGCACAGCTAGATTCACTTTCAGGTGTGCTATCTGTTACTGGCTAGCTAGCTAACACAAGTGATGTAGATAATAGTGATGAAGATAAGGGAGAATTTTGATTCCTTTGATGAAGGAGACAATGAAAAATTAATACATTGATCACTAAATGAATATTATTTTACAATATTTCTTAATAGTGGACTTATGCACGTTCACATTTAGGCACGTTGTGTGCTATTAGTTAGCTAAAACTAGAACCTGCTATTGTGAAATCTATGTTTAATTGATTCATAACAAAATAGTCCTGACTTTTGGTTTTGGCTTTTGCCTAAACTGACTGTCCATTAGTAATAGTTTACTTTGTAGGTTTCTGTGTGTGATAGTATAGTATGGAATAATATACAGTAGTACAGATTAATGGATATGCGTTGGACATGCTGAACACTGCTCTGTGCAGATTAGACTTTTTATCTTTTTTTAAAAGGTGTAATGTTTTTAAAACATTTATCAGTCACATTTTATCTCAGTCCCTTAGATCAGCAGTCCCCAACCTTTTTTGCGCGACGGACCGGTTACATGTCAGACAATATTTTCACAGACCGGCTTTTAAAGTGTGATCAGAATCTGATCGTCTTTTAAACGATCAGACTCTGATCGTCGATAAAATATTTTTTTATATATATATTGACCACTGCCTTAGATCACACTTTTATGCAATAAGTAACAAAATGTATTTTTTTTATGTAGAAAGTCTTTTTATATTAACACATTTCTAAAATACTTTATATATTTCACCTCTTTTGTCAACTTTTGTAAACTTATTTCCAACATCAAAATAATACATTTGTTTCAGTAAAGGAATGTTTTCATATGAGTTATGAAAATAATATGTCCATACCATACAAAACTATTGAATTATTATCTGTTTATACAGGCACTGTGCTTGATGATATTGGGAAAACTGGCTGCATCCCTGTTGATCAATGTCCTTGTAGCCACAATGGAAAAAACTATAAATCTGGAGAATCATACACAAGGACTTGTCAAAAATGGTAAGAAACACACACACACACACACACACACACACAAACAAAGTGTACTTTAACTATCTTCCCTCTCTGTGTATATCAGTGAGTGTTCTAGTGGGCGGTGGAATTGTGAAGCTCGCGACTGTCCTGGTACATGCATGGTGACGGGGTCTCATGTCACTACATATGATGGCACAGCTTACACCTTCCATGGAAACTGCTACCATGTCCTTTCCAAGGTCATTGTTAAACTCACTTAAAACCATAGATACATTAGTTGTTTATTAAAGCCAGTGACTAATATGCCAAAATTGTCTCTGTATTGTTAAATTTTGTGTCATGTCTCTAATGGAGCAGTCATGGCCTAGTGGTAGGGAACTGGTCTTGTGACCGGAGGGTTGTGGGTTCGATTCCCAGACTTGAGGCCATGACTGAGGTGCCCTTGAGCAAGGCACCTAACCCCAACTGTTCCCTGGGCGCCGGGCTAGGGCTGCCCACCGCTCTGGGCACGTGTGATCCACAGCCTCCTAGTAATCACTAGTGTGTGTGTGTTCTAACTGCACAGATGAGTTAAAAGCCCATTAAAAAATGGGTTAAAAATTTTGAATCACAATTGACAAAATACGGCACATTTTATTAATCCAATGCAAAATAAATAAATAAAATCCTATGAAATATGGAAAAATTGCAATACAACTAATAGTTGTGACAGAAAAAGTATTGAAGTAATTTTTTAAATATTTGAAATGTTGGTTTATTTTCTTCAGGACAAAGATTTGACTATACTGGGGAATTTGGTGCAGTGTGGTCAGACAGATACTGAAACATGTCTGACAGCTCTGAAACTGATCATCTCAGCAACCACTGTAAGCATTCTGAACTAAATAAACATTTCATCTGTAAAATTTGTAAAATATATTGACTATACTCTATCTATCTATCTATCTATCTATATCTGTGACGTAGCTCGCGCTACAGAGCTAGGAGGTAGACACAAATCTATCTATCATTTCATGTGGTATATATATATATATATATATCTCATATATATATATATATCAAAACCATTTCATGTGGTATTAAATTTTCATCAGTCTTTCAGCATCCTATTAAGGACAAAGCTCAAACCCACCTAACTTCTCAGGACCAGTTCATCATGCAATCACAGTGTCTCATGTATCAACGCATCTCAATTCCCAATTAATGTAATCTTGTTAGCCATGTTTCATTATTATTACTTCTTCATTTTTATGTCCTATATACAGGTTACTTTCTTACCAAATGGCATCGTACAAGTTAATGACTTCGCTACCAAGCTTCCAATTTATACCGGTGAATTTTTCAACCTTGACTTATTTTAACTAAACTGAACTATTTTATTTTATTTATTTTATTAACTATTGCTTTAAGTTGTGAATATCTACTAATGCACATTTCCAGACATAAAAGCAATTCTGGAGAGCTTAATAAAGATTGATGGATGAGTAATGATTGATGGATGATTTTTAATTACATGGGGCTCTCTTATTTTATTCTCAGATCAATTGACGATCTTCAAGCCTTCTACATTCTTTATTATTGCCAACACAGCAAATCTTCGTTTGGAGATCCAACTAGTTCCAGTCCTGCAAGTGTACATTGTAGCCAGTTCTACAAAGACAGAATTAAGCGGTCTGTTTCCATCTACATTTGTAGGCCTCTGAGCATCTATAATCATTCTCATATTGAAATGTTTCATTTCATGTCAAATACAATTCTTTCCTATAGGTCTGTGTGGGAACTTTAACAATGTCCAAGCAGATGACTTTGTCACAGAATCAGGACTTAAAGAGGGCACAGGAGTGAATTTTGCCAAGACATGGGAGGTTGGGTTGAATTGTCCTGATGTCAGCAACAACAATCAAGACCCCTGCAGTATGAGTGTTGAAAAAGGTATAGTCCTTATTATTCATGTACATTCAGCCTAGTTCTTTTAAACAATAATTTCTCACATAATATATGTAATTCTTTTATCCTTTTTAAATGTATGTTCTTTTAGAGAAATATGCCAAGGAATGGTGTGTCCTGCTTACTGACCCAGCAGGAGTGTTTGCCCAATGTCATGTTGAAGTCAACCCAAAAAATTATAGAGATGTAAGTTTTGGTGCCCAAGCTAGAGTTATTTTAAAACAATGTCCAAACTAAACCTCAAAGACACCTGTGCTGAGTCTTAGCTCTTAGAATATTTTTACAATAAGAAGTTTTTACAGTCTTGGCTCTACAATAACAAGTTTTTACAACTATATTGTTTACATCAGTTGGGACAGAAAAAAACATATGAACTTGTGGACCCTAATGTCTGGGTTTGACAACATCACATACTCATGTGCCATGTCAGGAATTGTTTTAATTATGTTGCTTTATTTTCTGCAGAGGTGTGTGTATGATTCGTGCAACTGCGCCAATAGTGAGGACTGCATGTGTGCAGCTGTTTCATCATATGTCCATGCATGTGCTGCTAAGGGTGTACTGATCTATGGCTGGAGAAACACCACCTGTGGTGAGGTGCTAATTTGAGTATTTGATCAGAGAGTGAGGGCCCTAATAGTTTAGTTGGAGTATCATGGTTTGATTTAAAAAGGAATCCTTTTAGCAACTTTGTATGACATTGGAAATTGACAGCTAAAGCCAGATGCCAAGATGAAGAACACAAGTTTTATTACATATATAGACTATAGTGATTCAGTGCTAAGCACAGACACACAACGCCACATTTTCAAAACAACAGCTGAGAAACAGAGGGCAAGACTCACAATCAAATACAGAGTGGACAACAAGTAACACGTGCAGCACATAGTCAAAAGACGTGGGACAAGGGATTCAAATAACACTGACATACACATACCCTTTAAGACACACGTGGAAGTAAAAATATACAATATACATATATAAAAATGCATATAGTACATATACAAAGACAAACAAATCCTGACACTTATGCACGCCCGAGGGGAGGATTCAGGGGCTGTACTGTGACACATTCAGTCAGCTGTGTCCAAACTTTTCACTGGTAGTTTATGTTAGATTCCACAGAGGCGGACGAAGTACTCAATTTCATTACTTGAGTCAAAGTACAGATACCACTGGTCAAATGCTACTCCGATACAAGTGAAAGTTGCATGTTCAAAATCTTACTTAAGTGAAAGTACTGAAGTACTTGCTTTTAAAAATACTTAAGTATTAAAGTACACCTTCCGTCACATTTGTAAAAAAGTTATAGTTTAAAAGTATTATACATCCTACCAAATCCTCTTTGGGCATAATATTCATACAGTCTTTGATAATAATCCATAAGGCATATTCCAATGATGTACATCATTCAGGTAGTGGTAGCAGAAAAGTTTAACCTACACTTTAGTTTAAGGAACAAAAACATTTTCTAAAACCACAATTCACTGATTAGCCTAGCCTAACCTGTTTAAGCAAATTATGTTACCATATTAAAAGTCAATAATAAAATGACAGTTTTCTCTCTTTGCTAGTTAGGTATTCAGTCATCCAATACAACATTATGCTACAGTCAATATAAACAAAGACAAAGTAAAATTAGCAGTGTGGCATCTTGGTAGTCTAACCTTGCTACAACCTTTTGCAGTATGGCTAAAGCCCACCAACTCCATGCCACCCAACATGCTAACAAACTCTTTTCAAACTAGAAATCACAGCCACATTAGAATTATTGACATTAATTCTACACTGACATTAGAATGGAAACATTATTTGACAAGATTCGATTAACCCACACGGTTTCCCTTATTGATGTTTCCGTAGTTTGAATTACTTGCCAATATAATGTTAACATTATTTATAGTGATCCTAGCAGACCTAGCAGTGGAGTGAGCTGGCAAAGTCATTTCACTAGCCTTACTGCAAAGCTCCTCTGACTACATAGTCACTTAACAAAACATTTAGGCTGCATACCGTAATATACTTCCTCAGGTGGGACGGTGAATTTTGGTATGCAGTGATATAGTTTGTTTTTGGCAAACAAAGCATGCATTTAAAACGATAGGAATGATTCATCCGTTCAGAAAACTGGAACATTTTGTCGAGATACGGCCATGGGTGCAAAAGAGCATGCCAGGGTTGCCAGCTCTCACGCATTGAGCGTGAGACACACGCATTTGACCGTTTTCACACGCTCTCACGCCACAGTTCCGATATCTCACGCCGATAAAAAATCTAGTTTATTTACCTCTGATCTATATCTATCAACCACCGGCGATCGCGATATAATACTTAATTTGTGTCCATTTTTCACCGCCCCGGTAACGTTCGCCACCCCTCGATCAACAATTTACACTCGCCACCAAGTCCAGGTTCAAATCTCCCTCCAAGCGATCTTGAAAAGTTGGCAACCCTGGCATGCTCCATCACCGCCGTCTCCGTTCATGTTGCTGTTATTTAGGAAAAGAACGACTAGCGACACCGAACTTGATTTTACACCTCACAGACACATCCTTGATTGCTGATAGGCTGTCACCTGTGAAAATACTATCGGGGGAGGGGAGGAGAGTTGTGTGTGGAAGTAACGAGTAACAGAGCTGGACAGAAATGTAGTGGAGTGATAAGTACTGTATTTGTTATTCAACTGTAGTGAAGTGAAAGTCATAAGTATTTTTTAAAAAATCAACTTAAGTAAAGTACAAATACTCAAGAACTGTACTTAAGTACAGTACTTAAGTAAATGTACTTCGTTACTGCCTACCTCTGAGATTCCAGAATAGAGCAGTGCTAGCAGTAATTAAATATATTCATTTACTATAAAGAAATAAGTCAATTCTCTAGCAAAGTAGCAATTTAATTTATCTTCACAAAAACCTGAAATTTTCACAGTTAAAGCAAGTTTGTTTCCCATTGTCAAGGTTCATTCTCAAAGGCATGTCCAAGCAGTATGGAGTACTCCTATAGCCTGAGCAGTTGTAGGACCTGCCGCTCTCTCCATGGCCAGGACCGTAGCTGTCAGGTGACTTACACACCACTGGATGGTTGCAGTTGTGTTGAAGGCACCTACCTTACAGATGAGGGAAAGTGTGTTGACTCCTCCAGCTGCCCCTGTTACTTCAATGATGAGGTTGTGGCTCCCATGAATGTCATCGTCAAGGACGGGGCTACATGGTATGAACATTAATTTTAACCTGTGGATCTCCATTCCCTGATTGGGTCATCTGTATTCATTTACATTTACATTAAGAGCATTTAGCAGATGCTCTTATCCAGAGCGACTTACAAAGTTTTCATCACTTTGTCTTGTTCTAACATATTTAACTCAATAACTCACTTCAAGAAGTTATCTATTAATAAAATAATGTTAATGTTGATGTAATCACAACAATGTGAATAAACATTCATTCAAATGTGATTTTTCAACTTTGTTAGAATATATGACTTTTTGTCATATGTTATTTTGCTTTATTACAGCACTTGCAATCATGGCGAGCTTCACTGCATTGGACAACAGCAAGTTCCTAGTGAGCATAAGTCTTATTTGGATTTATATGAATGGATTTTGTCTTTAATGTATTAGTGAATTTCATTCAAACACTAAATACATTGTGTATGTTTTTCCTGTTAGCTTGCACAGATCCTATGTTCTACTTCAACTGCTCAAATGCTGAACCTGGAGAGAGTGGAGCAGAGTGCCAGAGAAGCTGCAAAACACAGGGCCCTGACCAATGTGTAAGTCACCAGATAAAGGTGGAGGAATGGATGTGGAGAATAGGTGGAGGTGTGGACGGACCAATAGATCAACTTATTGATAGATGGATAACAGTTGAACATAATATGACAGTACTTATACCAGAAAGACCTAACTATCAAAGCTTTTGAATGTTCCCACTCCAATAATCAGTGTGTGAAACAAACCTGGTGCTTGAAACCTCTGTTCGGTGTTCTTAATATCATAATTGTTTATACTATTTCTAAAATTGTCTTAACAAGTCTTCAATCTTGTTGTGTTTTGATGTAGATATAGCTCTGGTATAATATGTTAATTTCGTTACATTGAGTAATGTGTGCAGAGCAGTCTTCTTCATGTCATAAAATGTGAGCTACATTGAAAGAAAAGCTAGGAATGTGGTTCCAGAATAATTGCTTTGGTTCTGACAAATATCTTGTCAGTTGTGAGTTCATTGCTAGATGTGTTATAATAGTTCGATATTGAGCCAACATTGACAATATTATGGACATATCTTTACATGACTGTAAGATCTTCTAAAGCTTTCCCTCTATGATGTGGGCCACAGGTGAGCTCACACTGTATGTCAGGGTGTGTGTGTACAAATGGTCTGCTGGCTGATGGACAAGGTGGGTGTGTGAAAGAAGAGGACTGTCCTTGTGTTTATAATGGACGCTTCTACCAACCAAAGGAAACTGTTAAATCTGACTGCAACACATGGTGAGCTAGTGAGCTAATTTAATGACACGGACAGGATGCTGTTAATGATGATCTTGTGTATATAAATGATTGTTATATTGAATATATTAAACCTACATGTCTACATTACCTGCTAATGCATTTGGTGAATGTGAACTCAAACAGCATTTCTGTTTATGTTATGACATTTAACATAAGATTAACTAGAAATTGTGGTATGAACTTTCCAGCACTTGCAAAAACCGGAAGTGGGACTGCACAGAAAATGAATGTTCTGGCGCTTGCTCTATATATGGTGATGGTCACATGACGAGTTTCGATGGTAGGAAATTCTCTTTCAATGGAGACTGTGAATACATGTTGGTCCAGGTAACTTTTGATTATTATTTCATTCTTAATTTTTTTTCCTCAACAAGCTAGACCAGGGGTGCCCAAAACTTTTCAGGGGGGGTTGGGTGGCGGCGTTTGTCGGTTGTTGGCCAGGGGGGGTGTCGTGTGTCAAACCCTAGACGTCAGATTGGCTAGCATGTATGTCAATCAAAATACAACCGTCAGTGCAGATGGACGATAGCCTGTCATTCATCCACTACTTTTTAATGTCATGCGATCTACCCACACTTCCTTCGCGATCGACGAGTAGATGGCGATCGACCAGTAGATCGCAATCGACATATTGGGCACCCCTGAGCTAGACGATCATAAAAAATGTTATACTTCATAGCATAACTTTCTCACTAAGTCAAATACAAATGTGTCAAAAGTATTCACATTCATTACTCAGGTAGAAGTATAGATACTATGGTTTAAAAATACTACTGTAGAACTCAACTCAAGCTTTTTACTCAAGTAACAGTTTAAAAGTACTGGTTTCAAAACTATTTTAAATATTAAAATAAAAGTAATGTAAGGGAATAAATGCCATTAAGGACATAAACTTAGGTTGCGTCACAGGGCCTATAGAGCACTACCTCACCTCCCCAAAAACATTTTTCTAAAGGCCATAATGGCTATAATGTTGTTTGAACATATAAATTTTGAAAAATTAGGGAGCACTAGGCTACCTGTTTAAGCTGCATATATGCCCATTGAAAAGGAATGCATTTTAGTTCAAATTAAAAACACGGCCACAGTGGTGAGGGAGGGGCAGCGAAGGAGTGGTGCACAACACAAACCATGTATTAACATAACGAAAATACACAAATGACAAGAGAAATACCAATTCAAAAACCTAAAACGGGCAGCTTTTGACATACAGTACATGGACTGGCTGATCTTCCTGGCTACCATCCTCCTCGCTGGTGCTTAATTGGGACATTTCACTCAAGTTCTTGAGTTTCTACCATGAACATCTTCATACTTAGCTACATATGTCTGCTATGTCATTGCTGGATTTATATGTGCAACCCTTGGTTTTCTAGTTATGGTACAATGAACACCACATATGTTAATGACATTAATTATTTATGTGACAATTATACACCTGAGTGAAACTGAAAGCTTGCTTGATAAGGCGTCAAATGGATCCTGTTTGCTTCAGCTGATTAATTTTCCCATGTCTTCCATATCAAAACTATCCTGTTTTATCTTGGCAGGACTACTGTGGCAGCAGCCTTAAGGGTTCATTCCGCATCATCACAGAGAACGTCCCCTGTGGCACCACTGGGACCACCTGTTCCAAATCTATTAAACTCTATCTAGGGGTAAGAAGCTCATACAATGGCCTTCTTGGTTATTAGAAAGCAGTTCTCCAGTATTAAAGTGCATTAAAGTTGCGGTGTGAGTTCTTCCAAAACTTGTCAGCTGTTTAAACTTCTCTTGTACTTTTCTGTCTTTTTATTTATAGAACCAAGAGTTGCATCTGTCAGATGAGGATATTAAAGTGGTCAATTATCAAAATGATTCAGAAATCCCTTATCATACCCACTATGTGGGGATATATTTGGTCATTGAGGCAAAAAATGGTTTGGTTCTTTTCTGGGATAAGAAGACAAGTGTAATGATCAAATTAAGTCCCTCTTTTAAGGTAATCATAAAGATAACACATTCAGACCTTTTCTCATAGTGTCATGCCCCCCTGCCCCATCCCACGTACATTCTTGTTTCCTTTGTCAATGTATCTCTATATGCTTTCAGTTTATGTTCCTTCCACCCATCCTTGTTAAAAGTATTTCCCTCTTCACCTGATTCCTTCTGTTATTGTTTGTGAATGGAGTGTTGTGAAACAGTGTTCTTTGAAAGTTGCTTATTCTGTTAATCTGAGAATAATTACTCAATCATTCAGTCACATTTACTCACTGTTTCCCTACCACTTTTTCCCAATGACAGGGCAATGTGTGCGGCTTGTGTGGAAACTATGATGGGAATGCAAAAAATGACTTTGTGACTCGCAGTGGTGAGGAGGTGGTGGAACAGCTCGAGTTTGGTAACAGCTGGAGAGTTTTTCCGACATGCCCCAAAGCCAAAAGTGTCAGCAGCTCCTGTGATATGAGACCACACCGTCAGGCCTGGGCCATCAAACAGTGCAGCGTTATCAAGAGTGATGTCTTTAAGGACTGTCACTCCTTAGTGAGTAACCAATAATGTGTTGAGGGTGATTAAGAGACACTCTAATTATAAGGTTTTAGATCACTCCTTATTGAGTGAATTAAGTTGAATCAAGAATCAGTATGCAGTGCATTGGTCTAGGACTGAGAAAGAACAAAGTTTCTAATACACTTGAGAAGATTCTAGAAAAGATGCCACCTATTCTGCAAAATATGCCAGAATATTCTAGCATTATTTCAGTGCCATATTACAGCTATCAGTGCTGTGCTCTCTGTCTACAATGGCTAATGCTTTTTTTGCCTTTTACTGTTTTATAGTGCAGATCAAGCATTAAATAGTCTCTCTTCTGAGAGACTTTCTCATTTGTTTTGCTTTTTACTATAAAATATATTACATACACCATATGGAACTCAAGCTTAGACCACTCACTGTATCGAGTTGTTCTGCTTTCAATTTCTGCCTACAGGTGGATCATACTCAATATTATGATGCGTGTGTGAAAGACACGTGTGCGTGTGACACTGGTGGAGACTGTGAGTGCTTCTGCGCATCTGTGGCAGCCTATGCAGCTGCATGCAGTGAACAAGGAGCCTGTATAATGTGGAGGAGCCCAACTATTTGCCGTGAGTTGAAATACAGAAACCAATAGTTTAATTAACCCACATATTCACATTCACACATTATTTTGCATTAAATGCAAGTACAGATTTCTTCTGTTTTTTATGGGTTTATGTTTACCATCTTACTTAACCTCACTTAGGAAATGTATATGTGAGAAATTGACATGTGAGAAATACTTTTTTTTACTTACACTGATTGAAGATGAACTTTATGTAGTTTTTTTTTATTTATGTTTATTTTTAAACTTTTTTACAATACTGTAATTCCACTTGACAAGTCATAGACTGACTTGGACTTTTCCTACAGCTTTGTTTTGTGACTACTACAATTCACATGAAGGCTGTGAGTGGCACTATAAACCTTGTGGACAATCCTGCATGAAGACTTGTGAGAACCCCTCAGGAGTCTGCTTCAATAAAATTCATCCTTTAGAGGGTAAGTGGTCTTGGCTAAACCTTCAGTGCATTCTGTATTGCAGGTTTGCAGGTTGCTATGCATATCTCAATTATAATTTTTTTTTCTGTAAATTTTATCTAACAAATTTCAAAGGAATTAGACATACATTTCTATGTGTTGAAAATACAGTACTAATATTATTTAGACTGCTAATAACTTGTCATTATGGTCATTTGCTGACACTTTATTTAAAGTTTTTTAAGAGCCTTTTTCTTTGTCATTGTTATCCAAGCCTCACTCACCTTCCCAGGAGTTAGTAGAGTGGTGATGTGTAGTGTAGCTAAACACTGAGCTACTAATCTTATTCTTTGTTGACACTTTATTTTGTAGGATGTTTTCCCCAGTGCCCGTCAGACAGGCCTTACCTGGAGGAGAAAACAATGAAGTGTGTTCAAAGAGATCAGTGTGGCTGCTATGTAGAAAACATTCATTACAACATGGGAGATACTATTCCTTCAAAAGAAAACTGCCAATCATGGTATATTACAGAATCAAATTTCAGCACCTTTATATAAAGTAGCTGTTTATAGTTTCATGTGTAAAACAGTATAGTGTATTATTTTTGAAATGTTACAAAATGTGATCATTCTTTTTAGCAAATGTTTGTCAGATGGTCCTTCATGTTTCTACAACGAAACAGGTCAGCAAATTACATGAGGCAATAAATTCATTACCTTGCAATTTATCTAGAATGAACTCACTCATTTAATTACTGTCAACATGTTCTTGATTTAGCTTGCAAATGTATGTATGATGGAAAAGAATACATGAAGGGAAGTACAATATATTACACACATGATGGAGATGGTGCATGTATTAATGCTACATGTGGGAAAAATGGAACTATTGAGAGGAGCATGCTTAACTGTGTCACTACTACAGTTACACCCACAACATTCACATTCACAACACGTGGTAAGTACACCATTGCTTTCAGCATTAACAATTCATTAGAAAAATGGTTTTAACATTATTAAAACCAGTGATACCAATGTTGGGGTGGGATATTTACAAAATTGCAGAACTAAACTTTTTTTAGCTCTCAAAGACCCTGAGGTAGTTAACATTTTTATTCTGTTACATCTCTGAACACACCTCAGCCAAAGTGCATTAGAGTGCTGATTACTTGTTACATCTGTGTTATGAACACAGAACTGTAATGCCAGAGACGTTATATTAGAGAAAGCAGCAGTCAGGGGGTGTTGTATGGAGGTTAAGTGGTGACAATATGAAAATGAAATACGCAAAAAGCCATTGTAATCCTAAATTTGCATTTACATGTTCCACTCATACAAGTAACTTTGAGCTCAAAATTCTAATTCAAATGCAATAATGCCATTTACATTTGCAATTTGGTTGATATCTATTCATATTTCACTTACACAAACATTTTGCTGCTTTATTTTTTCCTTTATTTAAATGAAAATGTATTTCCCGATTTGAATTATCAAGTGTCATCTTGATAACAAGTTGACATGTGTCAACTGTGATCATGCAAAGGTTGTATGAAAATTCTAATTTAAATGTTACTCACCTAATATGCATTTTCATAAACGACAGAGATTCCCACAACTACAAGCACGATTTTGTCAACAACTCCTGTAACACCAACAAAACCAATAACAGTACAAACAAGTGGCTCAACAACAAAATCAACAATAACAGAAACGCAACCATCCACAACAACTACGGAACAGACATCCCTAATATCTGCCAAAAGTTCAACAGTGATCACAACTACAGTGTCTCCAGAAGTGTTGACCAAAACAACACCTCTGTCTACAACAGCACTGACATATATAACCTCGAGATTAACTCTTAGAACTACAACATCTCCCATGACAACCACAAGCACCACAGAGAGCACAACTGTAAAACCTCCCACTGGTTCTACAACACCAAGTCCAGGCACAGAATCAACTGGTAGCAAATCGACAGAGATTCCCACATCTACAACCAAAATTGTGTCTTCAACAACTCCTGTATCAAGCACAAGCATCACAGAGAGCACAACTGTAAAACCTCCCACTGGTTCTACAACACAAATTCCAAGCTCAGAATCAACTGTTAGCAAATCGACAGAGATTCCCACATCTACAACCAAGATTGTGTCTTCAACAACTCCTGTATCAAGCACAAGCATCACAGAGAGCACAACTGTAAATCCTCCCACTGGTTCTACAACACAAATTCCAAGCTCAGAATCAACTGTTAGCAAATCGACAGAGATTCCCACATCTACAACCAAGATTGTGTCTTCAACAACTCCTGTATCAAGCACAAGCATCACAGAGAGCACAACTGTAAAACCTCCCACTGGTTCTACAACACAAATTCCAAGCTCAGAATCAACTGTTAGCAAATCGACAGAGATTCCCACATCTACAACCAAGATTGTGTCTTCAACAACTCCTGTATCAAGCACAAGCATCACAGAGAGCACAACTGTAAAACCTCCCACTGGTTCTACAACACAAATTCCAAGCTCAGAATCAACTGTTAGCAAATCGACAGAGATTCCCACATCTACAACCAAGATTGTGTCTTCAACAACTCCTGTATCAAGCACAAGCATCACAGAGAGCACAACTGTAAAACCTCCCACTGGTTCTACAACACAAATTCCAAGCTCAGAATCAACTGTTAGCAAATCGACAGAGATTCCCACATCTACAACCAAGATTGTGTCTTCAACAACTCCTGTATCAAGCACAAGCATCACAGAGAGCACAACTGTAAAACCTCCCACTGGTTCTACAACACAAATTCCAAGCTCAGAATCAACTGTTAGCAAATCGACAGAGATTCCCACATCTACAACCAAGATTGTGTCTTCAACAACTCCTGTATCAAGCACAAGCATCACAGAGAGCACAACTGTAAAACCTCCCACTGGTTCTACAACACAAATTCCAAGCTCAGAATCAACTGTTAGCAAATCGACAGAGATTCCCACATCTACAACCAAGATTGTGTCTTCAACAACTCCTGTATCAAGCACAAGCATCACAGAGAGCACAACTGTAAAACCTCCCACTGGTTCTACAACACAAATTCCAAGCTCAGAATCAACTGTTAGCAAATCGACAGAGATTCCCACATCTACAACCAAGATTGTGTCTTCAACAACTCCTGTATCAAGCACAAGCATCACAGAGAGCACAACTGTAAAACCTCCCACTGGTTCTACAACACAAATTCCAAGCTCAGAATCAACTGTTAGCAAATCGACAGAGATTCCCACATCTACAACCAAGATTGTGTCTTCAACAACTCCTGTATCAAGCACAAGCATCACAGAGAGCACAACTGTAAAACCTCCCACTGGTTCTACAACACAAATTCCAAGCTCAGAATCAACTGTTAGCAAATCGACAGAGATTCCCACATCTACAACCAAGATTGTGTCTTCAACAACTCCTGTATCAAGCACAAGCATCACAGAGAGCACAACTGTAAAACCTCCCACTGGTTCTACAACACAAATTCCAAGCTCAGAATCAACTGTTAGCAAATCGACAGAGATTCCCACATCTACAACCAAGATTGTGTCTTCAACAACTCCTGTATCAAGCACAAGCATCACAGAGAGCACAACTGTAAAACCTCCCACTGGTTCTACAACACAAATTCCAAGCTCAGAATCAACTGTTAGCAAATCGACAGAGATTCCCACATCTACAACCAAGATTGTGTCTTCAACAACTCCTGTATCAAGCACAAGCATCACAGAGAGCACAACTGTAAAACCTCCCACTGGTTCTACAACACAAATTCCAAGCTCAGAATCAACTGTTAGCAAATCGACAGAGATTCCCACATCTACAACCAAGATTGTGTCTTCAACAACTCCTGTATCAAGCACAAGCATCACAGAGAGCACAACTGTAAAACCTCCCACTGGTTCTACAACACAAATTCCAAGCTCAGAATCAACTGTTAGCAAATCGACAGAGATTCCCACATCTACAACCAAGATTGTGTCTTCAACAACTCCTGTATCAAGCACAAGCATCACAGAGAGCACAACTGTAAAACCTCCCACTGGTTCTACAACACAAATTCCAAGCTCAGAATCAACTGTTAGCAAATCGACAGAGATTCCCACAGCTACAACCAAGATTGTGTCTTCAACAACTCCTGTATCAAGCACAAGCATCACAGAGAGCACAACTGTAAAACCTCCCACTGGTTCTACAACACAAACTCCAAGCTCAGAATCAACTGTTAGCAAATCGACAGAGATTCCCACATCTACAACCAAGATTGTGTCTTCAACAACTCCTGTATCAAGCACAAGCATCACAGAGAGCACAACTGTAAAACCTCCCACTGGTTCTACAACACAAATTCCAAGCTCAGAATCAACTGTTAGCAAATCGACAGAGATTCCCACATCTACAACCAAGATTGTGTCTTCAACAACTCCTGTATCAAGCACAAGCATCACAGAGAGCACAACTGTAAAACCTCCCACTGGTTCTACAACACAAATTCCAAGCTCAGAATCAACTGTTAGCAAATCGACAGAGATTCCCACATCTACAACCAAGATTGTGTCTTCAACAACTCCTGTATCAAGCACAAGCATCACAGAGAGCACAACTGTAAAACCTCCCACTGGTTCTACAACACAAATTCCAAGCTCAGAATCAACTGTTAGCAAATCGACAGAGATTCCCACATCTACAACCAAGATTGTGTCTTCAACAACTCCTGTATCAAGCACAAGCATCACAGAGAGCACAACTGTAAAACCTCCCACTGGTTCTACAACACAAATTCCAAGCTCAGAATCAACTGTTAGCAAATCGACAGAGATTCCCACATCTACAACCAAGATTGTGTCTTCAACAACTCCTGTATCAAGCACAAGCATCACAGAGAGCACAACTGAAAAACCTCCCACTGGTTCTACAACACAAATTCCAAGCTCAGAATCAACTGTTAGCAAATCGACAGAGATTCCCACATCTACAACCAAGATTGTGTCTTCAACAACTCCTGTATCAAGCACAAGCATCACAGAGAGCACAACTGTAAAACCTCCCACTGGTTCTACAACACAAATTCCAAGCTCAGAATCAACTGTTAGCAAATCGACAGAGATTCCCACATCTACAACCAAGATTGTGTCTTCAACAACTCCTGTATCAAGCACAAGCATCACAGAGAGCACAACTGTAAAACCTCCCACTGGTTCTACAACACAAATTCCAAGCTCAGAATCAACTGTTAGCAAATCGACAGAGATTCCCACATCTACAACCAATATTGTGTCTTCAACAACTCCTGTATCAAGCACAAGCATCACAGAGAGCACAACTGTAAAACCTCCCACTGGTTCTACAACACAAATTCCAAGCTCAGAATCAACTGTTAGCAAATCGACAGAGATTTCCACATCTACAACCAAGATTGTGTCTTCAACAACTCCTGTATCAAGCACAAGCATCACAGAGAGCACAACTGTAAAACCTCCCACTGGTTCTACAACACAAATTCCAAGCTCAGAATCAACTGTTAGCAAATCGACAGAGATTCCCACATCTACAACCAAGATTGTGTCTTCAACAACTCCTGTATCAAGCACAAGCATCACAGAGAGCACAACTGTAAAACCTCCCACTGGTTCTACAACACAAATTCCAAGCTCAGAATCAACTGTTAGCAAATCGACAGAGATTCCCACATCTACAACCAAGATTGTGTCTTCAACAACTCCTGTATCAAGCACAAGCATCACAGAGAGCACAACTGTAAAACCTCCCACTGGTTCTACAACACAAATTCCAAGCTCAGAATCAACTGTTAGCAAATCGACAGAGATTCCCACATCTACAACCAAGATTGTGTCTTCAACAACTCCTGTATCAAGCACAAGCATCACAGAGAGCACAACTGTAAAACCTCCCACTGGTTCTACAACACAAATTCCAAGCTCAGAATCAACTGTTAGCAAATCGACAGAGATTCCCACATCTACAACCAACATTGTGTCTTCAACAACTCCTGTATCAAGCACAAGCATCACAGAGAGCACAACTGTAAAACCTCCCACTGGTTCTACAACACAAATTCCAAGCTCAGAATCAACTGTTAGCAAATCGACAGAGATTCCCACATCTACAACCAAGATTGTGTCTTCAACAACTCCTGTATCAAGCACAAGCATCACAGAGAGCACAACTGTAAAACCTCCCACTGGTTCTACAACACAAACTCCAAGCTCAGAATCAACTGTTAGCAAATCGACAGAGATTCCCACATCTACAACCAAGATTGTGTCTTCAACAACTCCTGTATCAAGCACAAGCATCACAGAGAGCACAACTGTAAAACCTCCCACTGGTTCTACAACACAAATTCCAAGCTCAGAATCAACTGTTAGCAAATCGACAGAGATTCCCACATCTACAACCAAGATTGTGTCTTCAACAACTCCTGTATCAAGCACAAGCATCACAGAGAGCACAACTGTAAAACCTCCCACTGGTTCTACAACACAAATTCCAAGCTCAGAATCAACTGTTAGCAAATCGACAGAGATTCCCACATCTACAACCAAGATTGTGTCTTCAACAACTCCTGTATCAAGCACAAGCATCACAGAGAGCACAACTGTAAAACCTCCCACTGGTTCTACAACACAAATTCCAAGCTCAGAATCAACTGTTAGCAAATCGACAGAGATTCCCACATCTACAACCAAGATTGTGTCTTCAACAACTCCTGTATCAAGCACAAGCATCACAGAGAGCACAACTGTAAAACCTCCCACTGGTTCTACAACACAAACTCCAAGCTCAGAATCAACTGTTAGCAAATCGACAGAGATTCCCACATCTACAACCAAGATTGTGTCTTCAACAACTCCTGTATCAAGCACAAGCATCACAGAGAGCACAACTGTAAAACCTCCCACTGGTTCTACAACACAAATTCCAAGCTCAGAATCAACTGTTAGCAAATCGACAGAGATTCCCACATCTACAACCAAGATTGTGTCTTCAACAACTCCTGTATCAAGCACAAGCATCACAGAGAGCACAACTGTAAAACCTCCCACTGGTTCTACAACACAAATTCCAAGCTCAGAATCAACTGTTAGCAAATCGACAGAGATTCCCACATCTACAACCAAGATTGTGTCTTCAACAACTCCTGTATCAAGCACAAGCATCACAGAGAGCACAACTGTAAAACCTCCCACTGGTTCTACAACACAAACTCCAAGCTCAGAATCAACTGTTAGCAAATCGACAGAGATTCCCACATCTACAACCAAGATTGTGTCTTCAACAACTCCTGTATCAAGCACAAGCATCACAGAGAGCACAACTGTAAAACCTCCCACTGGTTCTACAACACAAATTCCAAGCTCAGAATCAACTGTTAGCAAATCGACAGAGATTCCCACATCTACAACCAAGATTGTGTCTTCAACAACTCCTGTATCAAGCACAAGCATCACAGAGAGCACAACTGTAAAACCTCCCACTGGTTCTACAACACAAATTCCAAGCTCAGAATCAACTGTTAGCAAATCGACAGAGATTCCCACATCTACAACCAAGATTGTGTCTTCAACAACTCCTGTATCAAGCACAAGCATCACAGAGAGCACAACTGTAAAACCTCCCACTGGTTCTACAACACAAATTCCAAGCTCAGAATCAACTGTTAGCAAATCGACAGAGATTCCCACATCTACAACCAAGATTGTGTCTTCAACAACTCCTGTATCAAGCACAAGCATCACAGAGAGCACAACTGTAAAACCTCCCACTGGTTCTACAACACAAACTCCAAGCTCAGAATCAACTGTTAGCAAATCGACAGAGATTCCCACATCTACAACCAAGATTGTGTCTTCAACAACTCCTGTATCAAGCACAAGCATAACAGAGAGCACAACTGTAAAACCTCCCACTGGTTCTACAACACAAATTCCAAGTTCAGAATCAACTGTTAGCAAATCGACAGAGATTCCCACATCTACAACCAAGATTGTGTCTTCAACAACTCCTGTATCAAGCACAAGCATCACAGAGAGCACAACTGTAAAACCTCCCACTGGTTCTACAACACAAACTCCAAGCTCAGAATCAACTGTTAGCAAATCGACAGAGATTCCCACATCTACAACCAAGATTGTGTCTTCAACAACTCCTGTATCAAGCACAAGCATCACAGAGAGCACAACTGTAAAACCTCCCACTGGTTCTACAACACAAACTCCAAGCTCAGAATCAACTGTTAGCAAATCAACAGAGATTCCCACATCTACAACCAAGATTGTGTCTTCAACAACTCCTGTATCAAGCACAAGCATCACAGAGAGCACAACTGTAAAACCTCCCACTGGTTCTACAACACAAATTCCAAGCACAGAATCAACTGTTAGCAAATCGACAGAGATTCCCACATCTACAACCAAGATTGTGTCTTCAACAACTCCTGTATCAAGCACAAGCATCACAGAGAGCACAACTGTAAAACCTCCCACTGGTTCTACAACACAAATTCCAAGCTCAGAATCAACTGTTAGCAAATCGACAGAGATTCCCACATCTACAACCAAGATTGTGTCTTCAACAACTCCTGTATCAAGCACAAGCATCACAGAGAGCACAACTGTAAAACCTCCCACTGGTTCTACAACACAAATTCCAAGCTCAGAATCAACTGTTAGCAAATCGACAGAGATTCCCACATCTACAACCAAGATTGTGTCTTCAACAACTCCTGTATCAAGCACAAGCATCACAGAGAGCACAACTGTAAAACCTCCCACTGGTTCTACAACACAAATTCCAAGCTCAGAATCAACTGTTAGCAAATTGACAGAGATTCCCACATCTACAACCAAGATTGTGTCTTCAACAACTCCTGTATCAAGCACAAGCATCACAGAGAGCACAACTGTAAAACCTCCCACTGGTTCTACAACACAAATTCCAAGCTCAGAATCAACTGTTAGCAAATCGACAGAGATTCCCACATCTACAACCAAGTTTGTGTCTTCAACAACTCCTGTATCAAGCACAAGCATCACAGAGAGCACAACTGTAAAACCTCCCCCTACACCTACTACACCTTCAACGACCTTAATTGAAACAACAGTGTTTACCTCCAAACCATCTACCAGTCAACAAACAACATTCAGCGTCATCACAGGTTCAATTGTCACAGAAACAAAGCATACAGGTCCCCAGCTTCTTAACACAACTGCAGTACCATGTATCTGCATGTACATGAATAACGCTTTCCCTGCAGGCAAGTACTGTTTATGGTTCAAATAACATAATTATTTAATAATTAACATATACAAAAATGACTATTTCTGCCTATAAACTAAAATGCTTGCTGCACTGTATATGCTGACATTTATTACCTATTTTTCATTAGTTACATTTCTTTATTATTTTTGTCTAGGAATAAGTATGCTTCCAATTTTAAATACAAATATTTTTTTTATCAGACAAGTTTGATTTACTTGAAATGCCGAATTTTAGCAGTTCTCATGTGATAAATATTTCTTTTTTACATTTCCCTTTTTGCATAGAAAAATACCAACATACAGATTTTACGTTAGAAAATGTTGCTTTCCTGTAACAGTCTTTTAAACTTTTAACTGGTCGCTTTACAACACCAACATGCACATATTGTATCTTCTAGCAAAATTTCTTTGTAGGATTTTTATGCAGTATAAGTTCTTACCTGAAAATTGTACTGATCTTGTAAAAGAAATATCAGTTTCTTTTGGCATGTTTGCACATGTAATGTAAAATTAAGCTTATTTAAACTTGAATGTTTGCCTTCTTTTTTAAATGGAGATTCGTTTTTCATTATATAATTTTGACCACTTCTGTATCTAGGGTCCTTCATGTATAATGAATCTGATGGAGCAGGATGGTGTTTTACTGCTTATTGCGATTCAGTGTGTCACGTTGACAAGAAGGCACAGCTATGTGCTGCAACTACTACCCCATCTACTACAACACATTCTAGTACTACATCGTATTCCGCTACTACCCCACCTACACCAACACTTTCTACTACCCCGTCTACTCCAACATATTCCAGTACTGCTCCATCTTCTCCAACACATTCCAGACCTACTACTACACCCAGTCAAGGCTGCACATACCTTAATCCACCAAGAAAGGTAATGAATATGTTTGGATAATTTCAGTTTTTCAAATTTATGGTTTATATTTTATATAAAGGAGCTGAACTTGCCCTGGCAGAATAAAATAAATTGAGATTTTAAGCAATCTGTAAAAACTTATTTGAAACTTGTTTAATTGAATTTTACAATACACAATTATAAAGCAGTATTGGAAATATACTCAAAAATGTTTGTATACTGTCAATGTACATCCATGTTGTGAGTGAGACATGGGAAGCCTAAAGAATGATGCACAGATATAACATTTATTGACCACAGACTAACATGCAGACAATGATAGCGACAACAACAGCAAAAGCACACAGGGTTTTCCAAGCTTTTTATAATGTTTTTACAAAAAATAGAAAAAAAAAATTGATTGTCTTTTACAGAATTATGGGTCATAAGAAAAATGTATTGAAAAATAAATGTTGTTCCATTTATTTTAATCTCTGTATTAAGTTAACTGTATTTTTCTGCAGAAAACCTGCACTGGAATAACTCATGTATACATGAAATTGAGGCACAAAAACTGATACACATTGATATAAAGATTATTTATTTATCATTAACAGAATGGAGAAACATGGACTGAAAATTGTGTGGTGAAAACATGCACAGATGGTTCAGTTTTGGGTCAGCCTGTGTGTGCCCATCCAAATCCCCCTGTACCAAACTGTGAGAATGGCTTTCCTCCAGTGAAAGTCAATGATTCGGAGTGTTGCTTCCACTACGAATGTGAATGTGAGTTTGGCCTTTAACTTTTAACTTTCTCTTTTTTAAGCATTAAGTGGGTACAGTAACTTTTTTATTTGTAATGTCAAAACCTTTAAACATTCTTTAAGTACGAATACTTATTTTGTATAATTGTATGGTAATTGTTCTTTTCCAAAATGACAGGTAAATGCATGGGATGGGGGGATCCGCATTATTTGACGTTTGATGGGCAGTATTATACTCACCAAGGAACCTGCACATCTGTCTTGGTCCAGGAAATCAAGAAGAAACACAATTTCAGTGTCCACATTAAGAACTATTATTGTGACCTTCCCCATGGCTTGGCCTGTCCTGAGAGTATAATTATATACTATGAATCCAATAAAATAAATCTGACTCAGACAAGAAACCCAACTAATAACAAAGTGAGTGATTAAAGAGTTTCCAAAGTAAAATTGTTACAAACCCAAAGCAGTGGCTCAGAATGCTAGCTGACACATAACATGAGGATTTCCTTTACATCAAGACAGTGTAATTAAACCTATACTCAAAGTAATCTCTTTAAATATGGAAATTATTGAGAGGAAGAAATCATACAAATTAGTCACAAGCAATTACAAGAAAAAGACTCAGTTATGAATTTATATATATAATTTATATTAGAAGAGAGTGTCACAGTAGGCTAGGCCAGCCCCACAGGAGAGCCGCCCACTTCACATTCCACAACTCAACCACTCCCACTTTCCAAATCACCCACTTATTCCATTATCACCTGCAGTTGTCACTAATCAGGCTCACACCCTACTTAAGCCCACAGTTCCTGCAAGTTGACGCTGTGCATTCTTTGCGCACTGATGAGTAAGCCTGCCTGCGACATCTTCTAGACAGAGCTATAATCCGTCTTCTCAGTAGAGTAACCCTAAGCGCCACTAAGTGACTGCATCATGCTGTGTGTCTCTAGATTTCCTTTGACTCTTGAGAGTGTAGATTCCATAACACTGTATTCAGCATCTGTTGCTTTTGTCACCCCGTTACAATTAGAGATATTGTAGTCTTCTGTTAGCCATTTGGTTGATGCTTAATCATTTGTTATGACTTTAAACTGTGAGAGATAAAGATTTTTTTTTTCACAGGTATTTGTCAATGATGTTGAGATGATTCCAACTATCTCGAATAAAGACTTCATCATCACCACTTCTGGAATTGAGATAACTGTGGATATTCCTGCTATACAAGCACATATTAATTTCAGAGGAATGAACTTTGAGGTCCACCTGCCATTTTCCCTATTCTACAACAACACTGAGGGACAGTGTGGTAGGTGTACCTGCTTATCTGCACACACAGATAAGCACAGTGTGTGCATAATTATGATAAAAGCTTTGCCAAGCTATTCTAATACTCTAGAAATGCTGCTGGTACCGGCAATGAACTTATATTGGATGATATGCTTCTTTAGTCACAACATTTAAATTTGCCATGTTAATATACACAAATGTATTTTTGCCATGTATATACAAAAATGTACCAGTGGTTGTGTTGGGAGAAGAGAGGTCGCACACAAACCCTGAAACAAATCCACCATGTAATCATTTCTTAGACATCATAAAACAGACAATTAATCAAACAAATTTTTACCAAAATATAGACACGAACACCAGGGCTGCATACAACAGAAAGACCAGCAAACACTTAAGACCAAACACAGGATTTAAATACACAGAAAATCAAGGAAAGAGACACATGAAATCAATTACAAGGGGTGGGGTTACAAAATACCAAGTGGGAAAAACCAGAATGAAAACAGGAGCACATGGAACATGACAACAGAGACTTGTCAGACGAGACAAAAATGACAAAAAAAAAGTATTTGTAGAGATATTGAGTGATTATGAATAATTATAAGGGGCATCACCCTGAACTCTCAGGGACCTATGTTTTGATAACAAGCATACGTGAAAGAATGTTATATCCATCTCTGTCAGTCTAATCCTATGGTCTAATCATATTCCACTCATGCCGGTAGGAATAGGTTGTATTTTGAGGTCCAGAATAAAGCCCTTCCGAAGTTCTATTCCAAAGTTATATTCTTCCACACACCATCTGATGTTATATTTTTTATTTATAAGTTATTGTTTTCGGTAACACTTTACATCAAGTGTTTACTTACTAACGTGAAGTAATGCATTAGTTAACATGAACAGCATATGAAGTAACACATTAACAATAATTAACTAACGTTAAGTAAACATGTAAGAGTTGTGGCTCCTGTTTTTGCTCTTTGTTGCTTGCACCTTTTTTGTGCGAACTTAACCCTTAACCCTTGCCCTGGTGAGTTTGATAAGACGGGTTTTCTCAGTCTTATGGGCCTAGTGTGTGTGTTTTGGAAGTGATCCCAGGTCGTCGAGTTAGGGTCAGTCAAAGGTGAAACTGCAAGAGGGAGTGTGAATAGTATTTACTACATATTTATTAATTTATTTTTCTTGAATAACTCTGAAAGGTGTTTGTGACAACAACAAGAAAAACGACTGCAGACTACCTAATGGACAAGTCCAATCATGTCAGACCGCTGCAGCTTCTTGGAAAGTGATGGACAATATCCCTTGCCCTCCTCCTCCTCCACCTCCAGAACCCTGTGAAACTGCACGCAAATCAGAGATCTGCAACATCATCTATAGCAAGTAAGGCACTGAGAGAGATGTGGTGGGTGGGGGGGGGTGGAGGGATGGGAGGCTTTGAACCCCTCCTGAACATGCAGTAAATGTAGACCAGTGATGTGTATAAAAGGTTAACAAGCCTCAGATGTCAAATGAAGGAGACCCCTAATTGGTTTACTCACATTTAATGGAGATACATAATAAAAACATGCATTTTTTATAAAAACGAGTAGTTTCTATTGAAAAGTTATATTAGCAATGAAAGTTCAGTCATAAATGGAAAAACTAAGCAACTTCAAACAAAGAAGTGAAAAAAAACAATTAAACTGCCATAAAGTAATTGTTTTTACTAATTAGTCATGTGGTCTTTAATGTGATGAGATTGATGTATTTGTAGAGATATTGGGTGATTATGAATAATTATAAGGGGCATCACCCTGAAATCTCAGGGACCTATGTTTTGATAACGGGCATATGTGAAAGAATGTTATATCCATCTCTGTCAGTCTAATCCTATGGTCTAATCCTATTCCACTCATGCCGGTAGGAAGAGGTTGTATTTTGAGGTCCAGAATGAAGCCCTTCCGAAGTTATATTCCAAAGTTATATTCTTCCGCACACTAAGCAACTTCAAACAAAGAAGTGAAAAAAACAATTAAACTGCCATAAAGTAATTGCTTTTCCTAATTAGTCATGTGGTCTTTAATGTGATGAGATTGATTCACTGTATATGATATCTTTAATCATGGATAATCATGCATCTCCACTGGTGTTTGTGTCACGTTGAGGACTCCGGCCCCTCCCTTTTGGGCGTGTGTGTACGTTGTCCACGTGCATCGTCTGCGTCGGTGGATCTCCGTGGTTATGGTTATGTCGTGTGATAATCTGTCTCACCTGTGACTCGTCTCGTAATCACGTGGGGCTAATGTGGTTTGTCTATTTAATGTGCGCTCGCGCAGTGTCCTGTGCTCGTCGTTGTCTAATGTGTACACGTCTCTGTGTGGAAGTCAGTGTTACTCGTGGGCTATTGCGCAATACTTGTTAATCATTAAAAGTGACGTTTGCTGTATTCGGAGGTTCTGTGTCTCGTCCTTCGCTACGCTCCCATCGTCACAGTTTGGTTCTGCACTTTTTTAAAATCATCATTTCATTTAGTGTTTTTCTTTAACATCTTTCCTCTAACTTTAACGTTTTCATTTAACATTTTCCTCTGACATCATTTCCTGGCTACAACAGTAAGGCACATACAATAATTAAGATATGAAGTATTCAGACACATTCTGCTCAGTCCAAATTAATATCCTGACAGTTTGATTCATAATTTGAATATCTATGAAATATACTGCATATAAAATGTTTATCATTCTTTAATACTGTTTGGTTAGATCGGTTTTTCTGATGTTCCATTCCTCCATTTTGTTCTTTTTAAGGGTGTTTGATAAGTGCCGTGAAGTCTTTCCAGCAGACTATGTATACAAGGCATGTCAATTTGACACGTGTCACATGGGGGAGGAAGCAGGCTGCTCCAGCTTAGAGGGCTATGCTAGAATGTGCGCTAAACATTCTGTATGTGTGGACTGGAGAAACTCAACTAATGGACTATGTCGTAAGGAACAGAAAATAACATTGTCATTAAATATTGCATTATATTAATATATGAATGGACATTTTCATCAAGTTCTAATTTTTTTATAGCACACAGCTGTCCCGATCATAAAGTCTACAGGCCATGTGGACCCAAGGTTGAGAAAACCTGCAATTCAATGTAATGATAAGATTATTTTCAGAGCATTAATATCAGATAATTTAACTACAGTATGTTTTGGCCATTTGTCCTTTAGTTTCACTGTTGATAAGTGCCATGTGTTTCTTTGTGATGAATTCAGGTACAATGAAAAGTTTGTGACATGCACATCTGAGTTTTGTAATGATAACTTCAGAGAAGGATGTTACTGCTCTGAAGGCACAGTCCTCTTTAACACTGAAACAGACAAATGCACAAATGCCTGCGGTAAGTACATACTATAAACATAATTGATTTATTATACAGAAAATATCAATGATCTAGTGAGCTTTTGTCAAGTCTCCTCAACCTACTGAACTGTAGTTGTTTCTCACTCATAGGTTGTGTAGATTCTAATGGACAGCCCAGACAGGTAAGTCCACTATGTGGTTTATATTGTTTGGTAGGGTCAAAACAATACTTCCCTCACACTAGGCACTACATGACATCTTCAGTTAGGCCTGTACAGTTTCTGGCATATTAATGGAATGTTTTAGGATATAAAAAAAAATTCCATAAGGTTTTTGTAGTGCATGAAACCTTTGGAATGTGTTTCTGACACATTACCAGATTTTCCACAGTGTAAAATATACTAGAAATTGAAGCAATCTAAGACAATGTAATGCAGATCGCGCTGCAGAGCTAGGAGACGGACACAATCGCTGAGGAGAGCGAGATTTACTAAATGGAATTCCTAAAGACGTGGTCGTAAGGGCAGGCATGGGTCGTATCTGTAGGCAATCAGAACATGAAATTTAAACAGGCATACTCGGACAGGGAACTAAGCACGATGGGGAAACACAGAACAGGCAGATATACACGCTAAGGGAAATGATACTCACAACTAGACAACGCAATGGGGATAGCAAAAAAAGCACGAGGAACAAACGAGGCATTGAAACAAAACAACCGATAACCGACATGGGAGACACAGGAACTATAAATACATTGAACTAGACTAGAAACAGATGAAGACAATAATGACACCGGCTTGGCAGACGAGAGGAAACTATGGAGACAGACAAGCAGGGCGGGATCAAGGAGCAGGGAACAACACAGACACAAGGAACAGGAAAACCGGAGTGACAGCTAGGAGAGGGGGGCGTAGCCCTACGTGACAGAAGACATCTTTTAGAAATACAGCGAGTATCACATCATGAAACCAAAGGTGGGTAGGAACGTGTTACATTTACTCCGTTACATTTACTCAAGTAGCTTTTTGGACAAAAATGTACTTGTAGGAGTAGTTTTAATATGAAAGACTTCTACTTTTACTTGAGTAAATATGTGGTGAGAAAAACACGACTTTTACTCCATTACAATCGTATTTGCGCCGCGTGCTACCGTTACTTTCGTTTTGTAAATAATTAGTCTTTTCAGTGAGAAGACTGACCAACGTCTCGTCACCCGAGTATGAGTGACCAATCAAATGAAGCCGGTCAATCACGTGATCACATATGCAAACTTTCTCCACCGTAGCAAGAAAGTGACAGAAAAACCTCCCGAGTATCCCTGACCTCATACAGCCAATGTTTATATTACAAACGTGTAAAAAGGACAGCTGCAGGGTTTGGCAAGTTTTCAAGATCACATTTAGTGAGATTTAAACCGGGGTGGGGGGTGGGGGTTTGGGTGTTGAACGTAAATTGTTGACGGGGGGGGTGTAAAATGGACACAAATTAAGTATTATATCGCGATCGATCAATCGCCAGTGGTTGGCGCCAGAGCGAACTAGTAACTCATTGAATCATAGATATGGATCAGAGGTAAATAAACTAGGTTTTTTTCGGCGTGAGAAATCGGATGTGTGGCGTGTAAGCGTGTGAAGACAGTCAAATGCGTGTGTCTCACGCTCAATGCGTGAGAGTTTGCAACCTTGGCACTGCCAATTGTGTCTGCAAACGTGTGGACATTTCAGCCTACAAGAACTCAACATCAAATATGAGGAAACACGATGCGATACGTTTGCTGTATGTATAATTTTGTGTAATGCTATATCTCTGAGGCATAACGTTTGTATGATGTAATTATTAAATGTAACGCAGTGCAATACTAAAAACCAGTTCTCACACTGATTGCACACACTAGAAATATAGGATCATTAAGTCTGCTACAAATTGATTCAGTTGGTGTCAAGTTGTAGCTACACGTATTGGCTGACAGTCTCATCAGTTAGTGCCTTTGTGGAACACATTAAAGTTACACAGGCCTAATAATTAGGAACAAACAAAAATACATATTATTTATAATAAATAATTTATATATATAATATTTATTTATAATAAATTACTTTTATCATTAAAAGTCATTGTTTCTCGTAATTCAATTTCCCATGATGTAATTTACTGACACGAGACAGTACTCATGCATTTACTCACTACTTGAGTAGCTTTTAATCAAAGTACTTTTTTACTTTTAGTAAATTTTTGGTATGCATACTTTTACTTTTACTTGAGTAACATTTGGTTCAAGTAAGTGTACTTTTACTTGAATATAATTGTTGAATACTCTACCCACCTCTGCACGAAACAGGAGGAAGGTACAAGTGAGCTCAAAAAGCATTTTATTAGTTAAGAAAAAGAAGTTTTCAGAGAAGCAGGCTTGGCAAAGTCATTGGTGGGTAATGACCATCTGTGCAAACCTCGGAGTGTAGCAGCATGTGGGGATTAGAGTGAGGTAAATGAGGACATGTGTAAGCGATTATTCAATAAATGGATGATTGGGACAGGGAACATGAATGTGTGCTGTGATTGGTGCATGTGGTGCATGAGGGCTGGCTAGGCAGCACTGGGTTTGTATAATAATAATAATAATAATAATAATAATAATAATAATAATAATAATAATACATTTTATTTATAAGCACCTTTCACAAGACTCAAGGACACTTTACAAGAAATAAATAAAACAAATTGTGGAGAGAACACAATATGCACTAAAGGACATAAAAAATACAATAGACAATAAAGTAAATCACAGGGAATAGGCTATTGTCACGGTACAGCCCCAGACCCCTCCCCTTTGGGTGTGTGTTTATGTCGTGTGTTTATGAACCCAGAGGAGGGTTCGCGGCAGGAGGACCGCCTACTGCAGCGCCTGCAACTCCGGGGGGGGAGGTTTCCCCTCCTGTCAGCCCTCCTACAGGCGCGAAGCCTGGCTCCGTTCACGTGTGTGTCCTTGCCAGTGTTTGTGTCTATCCCTGTGTTTCTCCCAAATCCCTTTTTACCTTTTGTGTCTCTGTTTATTCATGTTCCTGTCTGTGTGTTCATGAATGTCCTGTTGTATGTGTCTAATGTGTTTTCCCCTGTCTTCCCAGGGAGGGTGTTCTAGGCGGTTTGTGGCGGACTCTACACCTAGGGCGGTCATCTCCCAGACGCAGGACTGAGGGCTCCGGATCCGCCCATCGGTGTGGGTTCGGGGCATTCAGTTCTGTTGGCACCCAGAGACGGGTAGTGCCCTTGGTGGGGGGCTCTGTCGCGGTACAGCCCCTGACCCCTCCCCTTTGGGCGTATGTTTATGTCATCTACGTCTAGACGTCTGCTTCTGTGGATCTTTGTGGTTGTGGATGCGTCTTAATGTGTTCATTCGTCTCACCTGTGGCTCGTCTCGTCATCACTCGGGGTTTATGTGGTTTGTCTTTAATGTGCGTTCGTGCAGTGTCCCATACTCGTCTTTGTTTGAGTCAGTCTCAGTTGTATGTTTACATGTTATACGTGCGCTGTCTGTGCTAATTTATGTAAAGTAAAAGTGACGTTAGCCCGTACAAGGTCGTACTTGTGCCTCGTCCTTCCAGCCAAGTTCTACGTGACAGCTATTTTGTATAGTAAATACATCAGCATTTTATGCATACAGTATTTTACACCCTCTTATCATGCATTTCTCCTGCAGCCTGGAGATAAATGGAACACAAACTGTGACGAATGCATATGCTCAATGGAGACCTTCAGTACAGTCTGTTCCCCTATTAGCTGCCCACGCTTAGAGTCCTGTGAGAAACCCGGCTATGAGATCCAGACAAAGAACTGCTGTCAGACCTGTGGTGAGTGATGATCACTACAGTCATTTTGACTTGTAACAGTGCAAACTGCCTTGTCATTTTCAGTATAATGCAGAAACAGTGGAAGATACTGGCCCGCATGTACAAGACTTGAGTTTGAATGAGTGTTTGACCATGGCACCATCATGGCACCAGAATTAGGTTAAAATAAAAAAAGTTTAACTGTGGATTTAGAAGATGTGAGTAGAACTTTAGGATGTTGATGGTCATCCACCTTTTAAAGATCTTGAATAGAGCATAGTAGAGTGTTGTGGTAACTTGGGTGCTAATATAGATCTGTGTATGATCAGCATGACAGTGGAAGGGAAGATCATATCTATGAATAATGTTACCAAGGAGTAACATATGGATAATGGAGAGTTTCAAGTTTATTTGTCATTTGCACTCCATGGGACATGTGTACATTGAAATTCTTATGGTGAGAGTTAGGGATACACTCTACAGTAATGAAGCTTAATAATATAATAGTGAAAAGAGAGAAGAAAGATAATATAGAGAATCAAGTTTGTACAAGATATATACAGACATATTATATGCAATTATATACACATCAGTACACAAAACAAAACTAAAATTGCAAAAGATCTATTAAAGTGACTGTGATCTTTTAAAGTAAAGTAGAGGACCAGTAGAGAGGAGGAGATTGTTGGCTTGGAAAAAACTGCAGAGGCTACGTATGTTAACTGGGCTTGCACAAAAGGCTAGAACAATAATGAGCAGAAATCAACAAGGGAAATAAACAAGGTTTAATGTGGAATAATGAGGCTGAGAACTAAATGAAGAAACACATGGAAACAAAGAGACATGGAATGGAAAACCAGGAAATAAAGCAAAATAAATATTTGAAACAGAAAACCATGGGAACATAGATGCTTTTATGGGAAACACTGGGACATGCAGGCATGATAATCTTAAAGATATTAAGTGATCATTGTCATACCTACATATCCATGTAGAAAATGTATTTTGTTGAATTTTTTGTTTTAATCTGTTTGTGTTTAATAAATGTGTGTTGTTTGTTGTATATGTTTAATTCATTGCATATTAATTCATGATACACTGTCATGACAGATGGTTTTAGAAAAATCTTTAGACTGTATTTTTGTTTCAGTATCACTATCAGTGATTTGCTATGAGCAAAATTAATAATAACATTCCTGTTTGTTTGTTTAGAACCCAAGCCTGTCTGTGTGGTGAATGGCACAGAATACCAGGTGAGATTTTTTTTTACTTTCTGTGTTTATTCATTTCTGTGTTATGCATTGTTTTACTTAAAATCATGTAAACCAGACTGGGAATATCACATTTGGTGCACATAGGCAAGAGATCAGATCCATGGGTAAAGTCACAGTAAAGTAACAGTGACTTCCACAATGCTCTTTTCTTTATACCCATTTTGCTACCTTCTTTATAACCATTTTACAGCCAGGAGATTCAGTTCCAGGAGGCCTCTGTGAGACATGCCACTGTGGTTCCAACGTGGACTCCACTACAAATCTACATAGTGTAGAATGCTCTCCTGCGACCTGCAACACAAACTGTACTCAGGTAATGACATTAACATAAGGTGTAAGCGATGTCTACACTCCACCCCTTCCCTTCAACCCTGGACCCTCCATCCAAACATTTGTCCAAAGCCCCTTTAACTTGTGCACTCTGCTGGGACTTACCAAGTACACAAAAAGTTGTTGACTGGCAGGGATAACCAGGTTTCCTGGTTCTTGTATTACCAGTTTCCATTGCTTTCTTGTTTCATTGTTCCGGTTCTGTTAAATAGTCTTCTATGATTTTGATTTAGTTTCTTATTCTGTCATGATTCCTGATTTTTCTTTCACCGATGATGTCTGTCCATCACAGTTACTGTTCTTAGTCTAATTGCCCACCCATTATGACCATGGACTGTGTTAATGACTCTTAACACTCCTTTAACTCTTGCTCCTTTTAGCAGCTTTGGCCATTCCCAATCACTCCATGATGCCTGTGGCATTAGATCTTTGTGTATATGTGTTATTCGTTTCACCTGTCTCTTATCTCATTATGTGTTGTACTTGTGTCTGGTTAATTGTGTATTTACTTAAATGCATGTTAGATGTTTTTGTCAGTCATTGACTAACTGCAGTCCTATTTTGTTACTGTGAAATAAAACATTCTATGTTAAATGCACTTGCACTATTACACCCTGGTATATTATATCCTGCTGTGCTATACATTATCATTATAATGATGCTCTTGTTTTTATGTAGGGCTACTCATATAACACTGTCCCAGGGAAATGTTGTGGAGAATGTGTACCACAGCACTGTGTTTACACTGGAACAAACAACACTGTACAAACAATAGAGGTACAGTGAGCAGTTCAAATTGAATTATCCTATATACATTTTGAAAGCCATTTCAGCTTGGTCATTTTTGGTTATTTGTTTTTCCATCAGGTTGGACAGAGCTGGAACTCTTCAAATGAAAAGTGTGTGACCTATAACTGCACTAAAGTTAATAACATGTTTGTGTTGGTGAAAGTCCTCCCTGTTTGTCCTGAGTTTCATAAAGAACAATGCATTCCTGTGAGTATATGTCCTGTGCTCACGTTTACCTAATATGCTAAATTAACTGTACCCCTGGGTACTTTTATTACTATTTATATAAATGTAAAATTTTATTATTAAATTTAAATTTTAATTAAAATTTAAATTAAATTTTTTTTTTTTTAGTAAACTTTATTATTATTTTATATAAATTTAATGTTAATGCATAGTAATCAGATATAACAACAGTAATAATAATAATTTAAGTATACCATTGTTTTGTCAAGGGTACTGAAAAAACCACAGCAGACGGATGCTGCAGTACTTGTAAGATGATGAACACGCTTTCTATGTTTCTCTCTCACCTGTTATTAATAATCATTGCTTAAATGAAACATTACAAATAGTTTTATTAACTGTAATCTTTCATTTTCTACTTGGTCTATAACCTGTATTTAGTGCTACAGTTACTTAACTAAGGAGAGGAATGCCTTGTCTTGGTTATTATATTTGAATGAAACAATAAAATAAAGGCAGGAAATTATAACAAAAAAAAAAACAATAACATATTTAATATATTTTATCTGTTTGTCCAGTATCACCCTATAAGGCTATACCACATGCAGATTACTTAGACTAATTAACGATTAACTAATCACACTGGACACACACACATACGTATGAGTGCACCTATGTTTCTTCACTCAGGTGTGCAGAAAAAGTGCCGTGCTATGACGAACATCACCTACTTGGAGGCCGACAAGTGCATCTCTGTCAACCCTGTGGAGATAGCCTCCTGCTCTGGTGCCTGTGACACCAGCTCTATGTGGGTGCCCTCACTTCTAGAAACACACACACACTCACACACTCTAAGGAGGTATAGCAAAAGTAGATGAAGTTTAAAATGTCACCAACTTAACCATACTGCCATGCTGTATTTTGTTTGTACATTACACACACAAACACAGCAAATCTGCTAGACCTTTTTAAATTTCCATCTCTGTCACTGTTCCTCTAATGGTTATGTCTCTTTTGCCTGTTCAGATACTCGATGGCAGCAAACAGGTTTATGCACACATGCTCATGCTGTCAGGAGCTGCGTACCAGCAAGAAGCAGGTTCAGATGCGCTGTCCTGGAAAAACCCATAGGACATACACATACACCTATAATTTTATTGAAGAGTGTGGCTGCAATGTTACCGAGTGCAAAGATACAAATACAAGCAATGAAGGCATGACTAAAAGCTAAGAAGAAAACACAGAGTAATTTCTCTTACTTGCTAATGACACATCTGATCATGAGATATTGTGACATGTCTAGAAAGAACAAAGCTCCAGATGATAATTTCTGAATTACTAATGCATCATAATGCAATAGTAAAAAAGTAAAATGTTTTGATTACTATGTGAGGCATAATCTTTCGGGGGTCTTGGATTCGGGGGTCATAGAGCAAACGTGCTGAGTATAAAAGCTCTTTAATTTCTTGCATGAATTATGATTACATGTATTTTTTTTAAAGATTAATGGTAAATAAATTGATCAAACAGCAACAGTAATGGTGTGTTCAGTTTTCTTATTGAAAGGAAGGATGAAGCACTACATGTAAACATCATAGAATAATAGCATATGTCCATCCATTCCTACATTCCCAGGCACACATTTATTAGGAACACCATCCTAATGTTTAGGTTTGGCTATTTTAAAATGTGAAAATGTAATATTACCAGTATATTATGGAATCTCCTCCTATCCATGCCACATTGGCCTTCAGCATTAAAGCAGGAGAAAGAGATATAGGGGTCTTCTTCTGTCAAAATGAATTACGACCTCCCCCCCCACCCCATCACATGACGTTGTCAATCACCCATCATCATGTCAATCAATGTCAAAATGTCAAAGTGTATTAAGCATTAAACAATATGATATATTACGTTTTTAAATTAACTTTTATTTTGAGCTTCTTTGATCTTGACTCTCTGGCTCTCGCAGAGTGCGGAGCTCTATAACATTGTAGCGATATATTGATTGATTATGAATAATTAAGGGGCACCACCCTAGAATTTCAGGGAAACATGTATTTAATAACTGGAATAGATGAAATGATGATGTATCAGTCTCATTACCGAAGGGGAAGCTCAGAGTCTGCACAGTGACCCAATACCACTGGTTGAAATCTGTAACGTATCTTGCGCCACGGAGCGAGGAGACGGACACAAACGCTGAGAGGAGCGAGATTTATTGCAGGGCATTCCATAATCGTCATCACTAAGCCAGTCCGGGTCGATAGCGGGAGGGCAGTCCGAATAACACGCAAAGACAGGCATAATAGACACAAGGAAACACAACCAGGCAGGGAAGCACAGAGAACCAAAATCCAACGGACGAAACACAAAACCACGGGAATCAGGTACACGAACCAACAGCATGAAACATATAATGAATCAAAATACTCGACAAGGGACAAGGGAGACTCAGGGGTTTTTATACACAGAACTAAACTAGGGACAGGTGATGACAATGACACAGGGGCGTAACAAACGAGGAATCATCAAAACCAACGAGCAGGGCGGGACAAACAGGCAGGGAACACGGACATGAGGGAACCCAGAGTGACAGCTACAAGAGGGGGCGTTGCCCTACGTGACAGAACCCCCCCTCAAAGCGTGCCACTCCGGGGCACGCAAGGGCAGACAGGACAGGGACACCGACTAGGACAGGACAGGGAACTATGGCACACGGCGAGGGACAGGAACAGCAGACACAGGACAGACCAGAGGGACAGGACCGGGCAGAACAGGACATGGGACCTGGGGCATGGCAGGGACAAAGACAGGGGACATGGAGACTGGCCAAGAGCTGGACAGGGAAGTGGTACGACACGGGACACAGGGAGGCTGGACAGGGCCAGGGCGAGGCACAGGAGCAGGGTCAGACAGGACAGGACCGGGGACAGACATGGGAGTGGGGCCAGGGGACAGGGCAGAGGCACACACGGAGGCAAACACGGCTTGGACAACTGAGACTGGGACAGGAACAAAGTGGGTGATTACTTGGGGAACAGACATGGGGACGGGGACAGAGACGACACCACAGGAAACAGACACGGGAACAGGAACACAGACCTTGACAGACACAACCACGGGGACAGGGACCAAAACAAAACCAGGGATAGGACCAGGGAGCAGGGGGAACACGGGCAACAGAACATAAGAGGCACAGGGTGGAGCAGGGGGCACACGAAGTCCATGCCCAACAGAGGGCAGCACAGTCTCAGAGGGAACAGGCGGGGTCCGCTGGCGGGCAGCGGGAACAGGCGGGGTCCGCTGGCAGGCAGCAGGAACAGGCGGGGCCCGCTGGCGGGCAGCGGGAACAGGCGGGGCCCGTTGGCGGGCAGCGGGAACAGGAGCCGGCAGACAGGCAGCGAGAACAGGAGCCGGCAGACAGGCAGCGGGAACAGGAGCCGGCAGACGGGCAGCGGGAACTGGAGTCGGCAGACAGGCAGCGGGAACAGGAGCCGGCAGACAGGCAGCGGGAACAGGAGCCGGCAGACAGGCAGCGGGAACAGGAGCCGGCAGACAGGCAGCGGGAACAGGAGCCAGCAGACAGGCAGCGGGAACAGGAGCCGGCGTGGACAACCCCTCCTGGGTCGCGGAGACAGGAACCGGCGTGGGTGAGACGCCCTCGGGGGGCGGAACCACCGGGCTGACGTCCTCAGGGGGCGGAACCACCGGGCTGACGTCCTCGGGGGGCGGGACCGCCTTGCTGACGTCCTCGGGGGGCGGGACCGCCTTGCTGACGTCACCGGGGGGCGGGACCGCCTTGCTGATGTCACCGGGGGCGGGACCGCCTTGCTGACGTCAACGGGGGCGGGACCGCCTTACTGACGTCACCGGGGGGGCGGGACCGCCTTACTGACGTCACCGGGGGGGTGGGACCGCCTTACTGACGTCACCGGGGGGCGGAGTTGGCCACTCTTGCCGTGAGTGTCCACTACACCCCCCCAAAAAATTCTTTGGCGTCTTAAGGGGAGAAGCTGGCAGGATCGAAGGAGGGAGGAGCTCCTCAGGGCAGGCAACGACCTCATGTGTTGTTGCAGTGGGGCTCTGAACCGGGGGCGTGGTCTTCCTCCTTCCCCGGTCTGGTCTGCGCCTGGAAGAACATACAGACACAACTGCTTCTCGGTGGCTTTCATTGTGACTCCGCCTCGTCGGAGGTATCGGGAGCTCACAATGGCTTTTGAAAGCCAACCGAGAGCCAAGCCAAGCCAAGCTCGTCTGCACATTCATTCCGTCTACCCGAATCTCGCGCTACAGGTTGCTCCTCCCTGTAGTGTGTGTCGAGTCGGGCAGACACGTAGCGCTTATCAGGGAGTTTGTCGCTAAAGCTAGAAACCGAAAGTGATTTCGTCTTGTTTTTACAGCGACGAGACTCCCCTGTACCCACAGCGCAAGGGGAATTCCTGTCTCTGGTTCGTTCACGCTGTAATACCGGAGAGTCGAACCGAATTAAACCAGCCAACATCTCATTACAGCGATTGAACTTACCAGAGTCTCGCTCTCTCGCTGTGTCCTTGCAGGGTCGAGTATTATGTAACGTAGCTTGTGCCACGGAGCGAGCAGACGGACACAAACGCTGAGAGGAGCGAGATTTATTGCAGGGCATTCCATAATCGTCCTCACTAAGCCAGTCCGGGTCAATAGCGGGAGGGCAGTCCGAATAACACGCAAAGACAGGCATAATAGACACAAAGAAACACAACCAGGCAGGGAGACACAGAGAACCAAAATCCAACGGACGAAACACAAAACCACGGGAATCAGGTACACGAACCAACAGCATGAAACATATAATGAATCAAAATACTCGACAAGGGACAAGGGAGACTCAGGGGTTTTTATACACAGAACTAAACTAGGAACAGGTGATGACAATGACACAGGGGCGTGGTAACAAACGAGGAATCATCAAAACCAACGAGCAGGGCGGGACAAACAGGCAGGGAACACAGACATGAGGGAACTCAGAGTGACAGCTACGAGAGGGGGCGTTGCCCTACGTGACAAAATCAGTAGCGAACTGTGACCATTAAATCTGGGCCCGCTCCCCCCCCCGAAAACAAATTGTTTCCTTTCCTAATTAACTGCAATAAAAAAAAAAAACTGAGACAACAGTACAGCTTTACAAAATGCAATAAACAATAGTATCTGTACTAGATAACTTCTTAAGCAAAATAAGGTTTCAACAAAATAAGTTTCACAGAATATGTAAACAACGCACACGAGGGCATCAAAAGACTGAATCGAAACTAGCTAGCGGTGGTACGCTAACACAGCGGGCAGAAATTATCATACAGTTAAGCCCGCCCACTAAGAGGAAAGATATGATTGGTCAATTTTGATGTCCTTTGAAACTGGTATTGCGCTGAATTATAACTGCCAGGCCCTCTTTAAATGAACAGCGGGCATCACAGTCCCGATAGGGGGAGACACAGGCTCACAGGCTTCCACTTAACCCCTCACCGTCCAACACAGATTGAATAGACACGGTTGAATAATTTATTTGCTTATATTTTTGTAATTGTTTAGATGTCGATTGTCAAACTGTAAGTAGATTTTAAAAATTGGATAAATTATATATATTTATGTTTTAAGAATATTTTAGGCCCTCTGACAGGGTGTAGAGGGCCCTGACGGTTCCCCACTGGTTGAAATATATTTGCCACAGTAGTTTAATGAATAAATGCAGATTTTATTGATCAATAGATATTAACAATTTAACGTAATGCATACGACGCATAAGGTCAAAAACGTTGTTTAGGTTCAGAGAGTTAATCAAGCTATTAACTGAATCAAAGGAAGAACAAACCAACTGAAGTTAAACTAGCTATGAGATAGAAAACTCCACAGGACATTTAAACCAATGGTAAACAAAAGCTACGATGATTAATAGGATCCTTCACAATCTTTTGCGTACTTTGCCCCTCTCCCAGAAGCAAGATTGGGCATGTCATTTGCCCCAAGTGGTCTTTTGCTATAATACCACGACTCACCAGAGTACAGGTGAATCCCCCTATTTTCTGATGTTCGGTCAAGAGCCTAGACTCCCCATAGATTTTCTGTTGGGTCGTATACCAGAGCCGGTACCTGGGGGAATTCAAGATTGGGTGGCAGAGCATCAATCTAGGTTGAAGCTGGCCTTTGAGGGAGCTCGGGAGCATTTGCTGGCAGCTGCGGGTCGTAGGAAGGAGCGGCATGATCAGGGGGTTCGAAATGTGCCCTTACAGGAGGGTCAGTTGGTTTACATTTGAGACCACAGTATTCGGGGCCGTCATAAAATTCAAAATATATGGAGATCTACAGTTTATCAGGTGTTGAGGGCCCCCCCAGGGGGAGGGAGTTGTTTACACTATTGCTCCAGTGAATGACCTACAGAAGGTAAAACATGTCCATCATGATATGTTGAAGGTTCAGGTCCAGAAAGATGCTCCTGTTTCTAGTCCTAGGGCTATTTCACCATTAGTCCCAGCAACATCTGCCGATACCTTTAATGATGGTGAGTTGTGGTTATTGGTATCAGAGTCTGTCTCTGAGACTGTGACACCTGCCGTGGCTACCCCCAGTATTTCTAATGTTACAGGGTCACCAACGGTAGCCTTAAGGGAAGATGGCCAGGTGTTGGGTGGATTGATACCATAATTGGAGTCTTCTGTCCCTTTGGGCCAACCTTGTTCCAGTTCGCCACCCTTGCGTGGCCTACACTCAAACAGGCATCATCTCCCTCGTGCGGTCGTACTACATACTACAAAATATCACAGCAGCTATTACATACAACATAGTGCAGGACAACATAGTGCAAGACGGTCATGGTGCAAGCCAGGCAATAGACATTAAAAAAGCAAGGTAAAAAAAAAAGTAAAATAGATAACAGTATAAGGTATGAAATATAAAAATATAAGTACAGTATGTACAGTGTGTGTGTGTGAGTGGGTGTGAGGTAGGTAAATGGGACAGGGATAAAGTACTTGGTGCATGATGCCAAAGGGCTGGTGGACTGGTCTCTGGACTGGTGGCAAATCTGAGATATAGTCAGGGGTGTGACGTGCAGGGGTGAGCAACTAATAGGAAGCGATCATGCCAAGTCTCAGGGAAATAGCATGGTTTAATAGAAAGTGTGCAAACCAAAAACCCGTGCATTGTTCCGAATGAAGGAAATAATAACCAGCAGTCAACTGGTACAAAGACAAGACATATATAGACGAACAAACGACCCTCAGGTGAGACGGATCACGGGTCCCGCCCACCTGAGGGACGAACATCACGTGACCAAAACAGGACCGCTGCCTCTGTAACCGGGGGCGACTGGCAGGGGGCCCCCCCACAACGTGACAGACCCCCCCACCAAAGCCGCACTCCCCTCCGGATGTGCGGCTTACAGCGGCAGCACACAAAACACAACAAAGGGGCGGGAGGGCGGGGACAAGACAGGACAGCTTGTTTTAATCCCGCACCCGCCCACCACATACACATTTTTGTCGCCCCCGCCCGCAATCCTAATATGAATTGAATTAATTAGATTTAGTACTTGAAATTTTCTTATGTATTTATTAAAACAGCAATATAGCGATGGATCGCGCTGTCCCATTTCTTATCACAGTCCAAACACATCCCGTTAGGTGACGTACACCAACACTTTCTGACATGTATCACAACAAGCCGATTTCCATCTCCATTAATTACAATGGAATATGACTTCCATACATCAGACTTTCCTGTAGTTGGCTTAATTGTGGTGTATTCGCCTGTTTTAATAGAATTTTCCACAGCTGAAACTGGTTGACCGTCTACAGCAGGGGTCGGCAACCTATGGCACGCGTGCCACCATTGGCACACCGAGGCATAGTCACTGGCACGCGACACGCTGGACCAGCATCAGCAAAAATATATATTTTAATATAAATTATTATATTAATGGATTATACTTTCGCAAGTGACCGTAGCGCGCGACTCCGCACGCACACCTCGCGCGAACGGCGGAGGCGTTTAAACTTGGCGATCGATCGCGATATAATACTTAATTTGTGTCCATTTACACCTCCCCCCCTCCTCGGTCAACAATTTAAACTCGCCGCCATAGTGGCACACTCATTGACTGGACATGTTAAAGTTGGCACTCCATGTCTCAAAGGTTGTCGACCCCTGGTCTACAGTCTCTGCCATTTCTGTATCAAAAAGACAAAATGACGCACACTTCATGTTCACGTGATCAGTTGCTTAGCCAATATTTTGAATTAGTTTATTGCTTACTTACTGAATGATTAGTTGTTTTCGTCCTGTTCCTTTTGCATGGAAATCATTGCGTTGTTATTATTATAATTTTCTAGACTATTAATTTGCGGGATTTTTCTACATGTATATGTGGGCCCGCTCCCGCATCGCCTGGACTAATTCAACTCCCGCTCACGCCAATAACAATTAAATTCTGTCCCGTGCCGCAAGATATTCTGTCGGGTCCTGCGGGACCTGCGGGATTACCGCGGGAGTGCAGACCTCTACCATGTACCTCTGAAGGCAAAGCACGAATGATCTCTGCAGCTTCTGCAGTTACTGTATCTTTGTACCAGTACTCTCCTAATAAGGTGATACATAATATTTAAAATAATATAACAACAGGGGGGTATTCCAGAAATTGGGTTTAACAATCTCTAAACTTAACCCTGAACTCAAGAGTTTTCGGTTTCAAAATGGCTGATCGGAGTTAAAGTAATCAGGGTCGCTCAACTCTGAGTAGGTTGACCCAGACAGAAGCGCGTTCACACGTAACTATGAAAGGCATTCTTAATGGAACGCAGATAAATAGGATTTATCATGGACTTACACATGAAAATCAGCCGAGCATCGTATTTCACACCACTGTAGCTTGAAGTATTAATGACTGCGAATGCAGAATATTTAGATATTATTAAACGTAAATTTAATACTCCGGTAGCTGCTAGAGAAAGGCAGTCAGCATGTCAAAAAATTGCCAACAGAGTTAATGCGTGAGTGAAAATGACATTTTTATATTTAGCAGAAGGGTGCGTATATATTATTATTTTCTCCACCTTTATAATACTGTATTGAGTTTTTAAATATTTTTTTAATTGAACACTTACTAATTCCAGGTCTAATCTGAGTGGTGTGAAACACACATGGCATCAGATAAAAATGAAGTATAAGAATATTGTAAGTGGTATGGCTGTACATAACTATATCTTATTCTTAAAATATATTCTAAAATATATTTATTTACAGGAAAAATGAAATAATGAAACATAACAGTGAATTTGACTGTAATGTATATTAAAAGGTTACAGGGTGGATGGTGGGGTGGGTGGTGTGCATGATTTAATGTGGAAAGCAGTGATTGCAGATGGAGTCTCTGACAACTCAACCATCTCTGTTGTCACCCACATGCATGTAAGGTTCCTCATCTGTGGGCATGTCAGAGATGGTAGGCTGTCGCTCTTCCTGGATGGTTGCAATGTTGTGTAATACCACATATGCCATTATTATGTGGCACGCCCTATCAGGGGTTACTCTAAGCCCCTTCAAGCACTGGAACCTGGCCTCGAGGATTCCTAGGGTCATTTAAATTCTTGCCCTGGTTTTGCTGTGGGCCTGATTGTAGCGGGACTGTGGTCCAGGTGCAGGATCTGAATAGGGAGTCATAAGGTAGGCCTATAGGACAGGCAGGGATACCCTCTGTCTCCATGAAGGAGGCCGTCATAGTGTCCTATAATCACACTAGGATTTGCAATGATTTAACTATTACACTGCATGTGAATAACTAGCATAACTACCTCAGGCCTACCCCTGCCCTTTTCGCTAGGGGAGTGAACCCCTCCCGGGGCCCCTCATCTCAAGGTGGACTCCTCCACCCAACCCAGGAGCGCCAGAGACCTGGCAATGCGCATCAGGGACACGCTGGTCACCCCGAGCCCGAAGGGGAGGGTCTCCACCTGGAGACCCCACTAGGTCCGGGAGTACCGCAGTCCACCACCAGGAGCGACCTGCAACACATCACACACACACGCACACAGACGAAACACAACACATAACGCGCCCTGCCCTTTGGCCCCCCTTTACCCAGGGGGGAGGGGACCTCTTCTTGGCATGAGGAGACACCCTGCCCATACACCCCAGGCATCCTCTGCCTACATAAAGGGGTACAGGGGCTCCTCCCTGCTCAGGGGTCCCTCCCAAAGGTCAGG